>NC_051861.1:26440095-26507595 GCF_015732765.1 Culex quinquefasciatus | reverse complement strand
TAACTCTTCACCCACTTTTCACTTCAATTTGACCTCCGAGGGCACGGTATTTCAATGTTCAGAAAAAGTTTGATATGTATTGCTAAGATCACAATATGAAAAATCCAAATTTGAACCACCGTGAACGGGTTGAACAGTCGTAAACTGGCAGCTCAAGTTAGCCCTTTTTCCTGGAAACGTCAATCCCGGACGAAAAAGGGTGAAAGGCGTGTCACGAGTTAACCCAGAGTCATTTCGGGTTTAATTTAAGTAGATATTGGCAGTCCCGATAATTGAAGATTTTTGTTGGAAAGTTTTTCTCGCTCGTATGTGCTACTGGGGTGGGGGTGTGTGTTACGGGAGTAGAAGGAGGGGTGACAAGAAAAACTTTACCCAATTAATGCTTGTCATTAGTCGTCGGGACGAATCGGATGATAACGACAATTTTACCAGTTCAACTCTTGGGATAATCGCAGGTGCTCGTACAAGTATGTGTGTATGTGTGTGTGTTTGTTTTAGGTTGCCCTAGATGAGCCACTTTGTAAACTAGCTGTGTTACTTGTGGTCGAACAGGAACGGTTTCGTTATGGCATTTGCTGCTTATCTTAATTGCTACCCCGATAAGAAAACCTAAATGAATCTGTTTTGAAATTTGTAGCTCTAGTGTTGAACAGGGTAGATTAGGAAGTCATCTTTGAGACATTTTTGAGGTTTTCACTTCAATTGATTTTGGTATTTTTTTTCTTATCAGCGTTATATAATGCACTTTTTGTAGCATTTTCCTCTATTAAAGTGTACTAATATTGATCAAAATATAAGGTATAGATAGAATCCTTTAATCAGATTCGGTAACTCTATGTTGTCTGTTCGGAGCGGACTGAAGATTTCACTCACACTTTCGGCGGACTTGGGGAACCAGTTTGGGAGGGTCGGCAGTATCGTAAAGTCAAACACAACATTAGAATTTCTCTCACTACTTTCTATTTACGACTAAAACTTAGCTTAAGTGATTAATTTAGTGTTGCTTCCGAAGATCGCGACGCGCTCGAATTGACGTCCGACCGGTTCGGCTGCTTGCGATGAACTTGCTGCTTCTCGGAATGATCGCGCAAACTCGTCCGTTGCGCGCCAGAAAACTCTCCACTCTTCGTCGTCGTTCGGGTTTGCCCTCTCTTTCTAGCCCCGTCGTCATCAACGGCTGTTGCCACGCACATCGTTTTGTGCGCTTCTTTCTTCCTTTCGGACGTCGTCGTGCTACCTCGCGCAAGTCGTTTCGCACGCTTCTTGTTGTTGTTGGCAACGATAAAGGCTGGGTTGCCATCTTCTTTTCTATTCTCGTCGCAGCAGGCGCAGTGCTGCTGAATCAAACTCAATATCTGGAGTTTTTTTTAAAGGTCCAATAATTCAAATTTTCAGTTTTTGCATTTTGGGAGTTTTTTAATACCCCTGACCCAAGGCAGTTTCAAAAACACCCAAATAGCAAAAACTGGAAATTTGGTTTATTGGACCTTTTCAAAAAAAAAAAAAACTCCAGATATTTTCTTCGAGCTCACAGATTCAGGCTCGAACATTGTCGAAATTGTAAACAACGAAATCAGAAACGTCGAAGACACACCTCAGAATCGAAATATGAAAAAAATCGGGCTTTTTCGGGGCTTCCCCCTGAAATCAAAGATTGACCCATCACTAGGCCAAATTCTAAATTTGAGCTCATTCTGACCACGGGAACCCCGCCCTCTAATCGCTTGAAGTTTGTATGTAAAAAATCGTCAAAATGTATGGAGAAAAGCAACTTTTTCAGCCTTCACCGATTTGGATCAAACTTGGAGGGAACGTTCACCTATCGAAAGAGAACAGAAATTCAAAAATTTTCTTAAAAAACTTTTTATTCCTTGACTTGTAACTTTCCAACTAGTTGACCAAAATACTTTCTTCTGGTATCATTTTTTTAAAAAATTGTCCAAGAAATTAATTAAAAATTTAATTACATCTCTCAAATGCCTTTTAATATTATTTACTAGCAATGTGTGGTTCAAAACATGATTTCTGCACATTCCTTATTTTATTTTGTGCATCATAGTGATCTTTGAACCATTTTTCATAAGAATTAATGCATATCTCAAACTAAACCAAACCATTTCCAAGGACAGCTCTTCAAAAATAAATACTCGGAATTTCCTATGTAAAACTGGTTGCGTCATGTGCATTGAATTGTATACCCCTGAAAGTAGGCTTCGTGCGTGCTTTTGTAGAAGTAAATTAAACATTCATGAATAACTTTTCAAAGGAGCGTTCATAACGAAACCACTATCGAATCGATCCTAACCAGGTCCCAGCACCGAAAAGGACCTAATCAAAATAATCTTATGAAAAAACAACCCAAGCCACTATCATGAGAAAAAGGTATCTTTTTCCCTATATAATTATTTGGTCTACAACTTTGTACATTGATACACTCTAAAAAGTCATCCTGCACACTTACAAAAATCACGTTCTTTTAAAATGATTTTTTTTGTTCTTGAAGAAAAAATCACCTCTCTGGGTTATTGCAGATTCCAAAAGAACATTAAATTTTTCATAAACAGCAATTCCATTTCAAAAGAGCATAAACCAAAAAAAAAGTTCTCCGATCGGGGTCAAAATTTTTATGGGGGTTCCTTGGCCAAAAAAATTAGACCCGTATTTTTTGTTTGACCATTAGGGTGACCTACATCGTGCTAGAGTTTTCAAAAATTTGCAATTTTCGTCATTTTTCGCAAAAAACCACTTTTTTCAAAAAATCACATCTCCGCGTCATTTCTTCCGATTTTAGCTGTCTAAGACGCAAAAGAAAAGAAATTAGAAATTTGGTGTTAACGGGACTTAAGTGTAAAATTGAACGGCCTAATTTGATGATGTACTCAAAATTACGAAAAAACGTTTTTACATAAAAAAGACACAAAAAATAGTTTCAAAACCCAGCATTTTCTATTTAATCAACTTGAAAAAATCGCGGGACATTTCATTTTACAGCAATTCCATTTGAAAAGAGCCGAAATCGAAAAAAAAGTTCTCCGATCGGGCTCAAAATTTTTATGGGGGTTCCTTGGCCAAAATAATTAGACTCGTCTTTTTTCGTGGTTCAAAAAATGGAAATTTTCGTCATTTTTCGCAAAAGCCACTTTTTTTTCAAAAAAATCACATCTCCGCGTCATTTTATCCGATTTTAGCTGTCTAAGACGCAAAAGAAAAGCGATTGGTTTGGCTATTTGAGAAAAATAGTAAGAAGTTTCAAAAATCTCGCTTAACATCTGAAAAAGTCGTATGATAACTTAAAACGGCGTTTTGACCGAGTCTGGACTAAAGAGCCTATGTCTGAAAACATTTTATCGGATTCCTCGAAAAATTTCACAAATAAAACACAAAAATTGGCGATGTAAAACCGTACGTTTACGAGAAATGATTTTTCGAAAATAAAACCTGAGCCTGACCTGAGTTTGTTTTAAGAAAATTTCTGAATTTCTGTTCTTTTTCGATAGGTGAACGTTCCTTCCAAGTTTGGCCCAAATCAACGTATGGTTTCGACATCGCCAATTTTTGTGATTTGTTTTGTGAAATTTTTCGAGAAATCCGATTAAAATATTTTCAGACATAGACTTTTTGGTCCAGACACGTTCAAAACGCCATTTGAAGTTTTCATACGACTTTAATTTTTTCAATTTAATTCGGTTTTATTGTGGTGAATTATCAAGATGCAATGAGTTATTTTGAAGTGCATAACAGAGTTTTGGAGTTCCTTTAAGCTGTGTGTTGCATCATATTGCATTTTGGAACAATTATTGCTTTAACTAAGGCACTAACAAGAATAAGAAAAAATTAAAAAAAAAACTTACAGAAATTGCAAAGGAAAGGGGATAGAGGAAGAGAAAGCTTAAATCTAGATCACAGGTTATTTATCCTTTGTAAATGTGTTTGATCATCAGTTCTCCAAGGGCCAGGAATTGTTCCGCCTTGTTCCGGCAGCTCCAAAACCGTGTCATCATCTCCCCCACGAGAGCAAAGAACTCCGGCAGGGTGAAGAGATCTTCCCCGGTGACTTCTTGCTGGACCGTACTGCCGCCGAGGTAGGCCTTGCGCGCGACGCATCCGCGGTAATTGCCGGTATGGTTGCCGTCACAGTTCGCGCACTTTACGCGCGGCTTGGTTTGTTCTGCCCTGTCCCCCAAGTCCGCCTTTCGTGGCAGTGCGCACGCCTCCGAGAGGTGTGACTCACCGCATTTCACGCAGCGGGGCCGGAGGTTGCAGTTCCGCGAGCCGTGGCCGAATTTCTGACAACGGTGGCATTGCGCTACGTCCGTCGGGTTCTTGGAGTAAAACCGCCAGTTTACCCAAAAACCGTCCAACGTCTTAGTCCGCCGCAGGTCTTGGATCTTGACGGTGCCGCGGTCGAAGTACAACAGGTACAGTGTGTGAGTATCTGTTACCGTTGTCTTGCGCGAGAGCACTTTTATCTCCCGCGGTTGGCATGCTGGAGAAGCAAACTCGCGGGTATTCACAATCAACTACGGCGAAAAAGTCCGAAAAAACGATAGAGTACTGAGCACATGACTGCTGTTTGCTCTCGGGCGTACACGGAGGTGTTTCATACGACTTTTTCAACTTTTAAGTTAGATTTTTGAAACTTTTTACTATTTTTCTCAAATAGCCAAACTAATCATCTTCTATTTACGTCTAAAACAGTTAAAATCGGATGAAATGACGCGGAGATATGATTTTTTGAAAAGAGTGGTTCTTGCGAAAAATGACGAAAATTGCCATTTTTTGAACCACACTAGCACGATGTAGGTCACTCTAATGGCCGAAAATCTGTTACTTTCGAAGGAATTTTTTGATCGATTTGGTATCTTCGGCAAAGTTGTAGGTATGCATAAGGACTACACTGAAAAAAATGATTCAACGTTAAAAAAATAATTTCACTTTTTGTCACTTATCCTTGATTTAGCTTAAAAACCTATTTTTATTTTTATTTTTAATATGTTTTATGGAACATCAAATGCCAACTTTTCAGAAATTTCCTGAAAGTGCAAAAAATCTTTGTCATAGTAATGATTTTTTGAGCCAATACTGAATTTAACAATCAATGTGTGCTGAGCTGTGAAAATTCTCTATATTTTTCTTTTTTTTTAACTTTGTTGATACGACCCTTAGTTACTGAGATATTGCAGTGATTTAAAAACAAGCTAATTGATGTTTTCAAAGTCTCACCCAAACAACCCACCATTGTCTAATGTAGCAACTTATGGTCCGAATTTCAATGTTAAAACATAAAACATTTGTAAAATTTTCTGATCTTTTCGAAAACAATATTTTCAATATTTTGTCATTCCAAGTGTATGAGTCGTCTCCACGCTATAAGTACAAACAGCACACCAAACCAAGCCCGGAGGAATTGCTGGCGGTGGTTGGACTCGCTAACCAGAGGTCGTCAGTTCGAACCCTAAAGTAGAAGGTTCCTGGGAGTAAAAATAGGTTTGGGTGCTCTCCCCATTCAAGCTGTTGGACTCTTGGGTTCGAGCAGAAACTTGCAGTAGAGACCAAAAAAGATCTGAGTGTCGTTAAAGTGGATGGTTTGATTTGATTTGAAGTTACGGATTTTCGAATATTTTCATCGCTTTTTTTGAGACTAGTATTGACGAAAGATTGAAATATGGCAAAATGGCAATTAAAAAAAATATATGATTCATCATTGGCAGTCGTAGTATGTTGCTTTGCAATTCAATTGCTTTAAAAATTGCACTTTTTCGATTTTAAACCCTCAACAAGACATATTTTCCCTGGAGCGGAAAAAATCCGATTAATTTTTCATCCACTTTCAGCTGCCATTTTCCGGCTGGGGACACACACCGGAACTGCCCTCTCTTAGACCTTTGAGTTTTTGATCCGTAAAAGTAAAAGAGAAAAATAAAAATTCTTAATTTTCGCTTCGCATCAGACCCTTCCTGCGAATCACTGCTTGACCTATACCGACCAACGGAAAAAAAACGGCAGCCAGACAAAATAAAATCTGACGAATTGCTATCGTCCAGCGCGGGCTGAGAAAACTTTTCGGAAAACAATCCCCAGCTCAATTTCCCGAGGATTTCCACAAGCAGCATGAGCTGGCAAAAGTGGAAATCTGATCCCGAGCTCGGATTCTAAGGCAAAGGGGAGCGACCAAGGGGTTGAGCCAATGATTAGCTCCATTATGATCTTCCGGGGTTCCGGCTGGAGTGGTGCTTCAAGTGGCTCAAGCTCCGTGGTCAATCGTAAGCCAATATAGATGGCAAAAGAGCAACCAAGAAAAAAAACAGAATGCCTATCGTGGCCGAGGTGAGTGAATTGCGAAACATCTCCCCGACACCGATGGGACTTTGGCTTTCGTTGAATGAGTGAAAGCCGGCGAAAGAAACGGGACCATTAATCCAGATTTTCTCGGAAGCCACGCGAAAAATTGCCTTCCACCGAATGACTTTGGGGCTTGGACTTTCGCCTTTTCTAGGATTTATCATCTCTTTCGGGGGAAGAAATCTCTCACTGGAACGCTGCACTGCTGACGGTAAAGTGATCTTCCCTGGAAACGTATTTTCCACTAGAATAATTTTTTCCACAGGTCTTAATGGTCAAGTCTCAACGGCTTAGCCGGTGGTGGAGACTTTGGACCACCTATAATGTGAATTTATGATCATCTTTGATTTTAAGCAATTTCTGAAATGATCAAATCAAAGCCGCGACCGTAAATTATTTTTTTCAGTGAGCTTCCGGTTTTTGATGAAAGCATTCGCTTTAAGACATAATTTTAGCGCAAAATTAATTATTTTGTCAAAATTGGTCAAAATTTTCCCTTAGTTTCAGAGGGATTTGATAAAACACTGTAATATCACAAGAATACCAAAATGTGGTGTTCGACCATTGACAAATTCTGCAATTTTGCAATATCAAAACAATACCTTAAATTGGTATGATACCAAATTTTGCACTTGCATAATCATACCAACATTTGGAATTGATACCAGTGAAAGGTATTATTACGCATTTTCCTGCCAAAAACTATAAAAAAAAAACAATTTAATGTGTGGCTTTTGGACCCTGGAGTTGAAATCAATATAACCTGTTAAGTGAAAACCTGCTCTGTTTGTTGGATCAGCGTCGCTAGAATGGAGCAACGGAATCGAGTGGTAGAAATGACAGTTCTCCCACAAGGAATACATTGTAGAAAAAAAAAAACAAAAACTGCTTGAAAAGAAGTGCTCTATTCGCGATGTTTTCTCGCTGGACCAGGAAAAGCTGCAGGATTCCAAGATTAGCCAGGAAATTCATCTGTGACATCGCAGAATGACACTCTCGTCGCAGTTCTTCGTCACCCGGAAAAAAGAAAAAAAAAACTATGCTTATCAGGGTTGTTAAAATATCAAAATATCAGCTCTCAGCAACTACAATTATCTCGCCTGAATATTCATGCCTCAAATACAACTGCTCTTCTCTCTTCATTGAAACTCTCAGCGCCGAACATAGCCGAACACGTTTTCGTGTTTACCCACTCGCGATTGACATTTTGCTTTTCTCTCTCATTCTCGCTTCCACGATCATCCTACCGCAACAGCGTTTAACCACAAAAGCCGCCACAAAACCAATTTTGCAAACGCAGTTTGAAGGGGCGTCATGCGTGGTCGGCTCCTAATCGCCATCTCGTGTTCTCTCATTGCAGTTTTCGGAGAGATTGAGAGACTCAGCGGTGAGAGCGCATAGTCGAGGAAAAGGGAAGGAGTGATAGAGAGAGAATGGCATCGCTGGGAATCACGAGACACAAGAAGAGATCTCACAAGCTATAGTGACGGTCGCTATACTCTCGGATATTTTTGATGCAGAGATAATCTATTGATAGCTTTTCTATCACTCTTTTGCAACACTGATGCTTATCGATCAAAACTTGAAAACACACTTAATTATCCAGCAAAAAATGTCATAAAGTAGACAAAATAAAACACATACTATAAAACAGCTCATTTACTAGTAAGAGAAAAGTCATGCTTGTGCTTGAACAGCTGCCTACTTCGTAGATGTAAACAAAGTGGGGTCATTCGAAAATCACGTTACGCGTTCTCTCTATTCATCACCCAGCTTGGAAGGAACAGCTAGCACGCGCGCTCACGACAAAAGCGAAAGCGCGAGTAAAAAAGCCATCGTGAGCGAGGAGAGGAAAGGACTACAGGTTCTCTCGCTCGCTCGCGAGAAAGGCTTGCCTTCTTCTCGCACGAACTCAAACAGTGCTAAAAGCCCATTCTGAGAACTGTTTATGTTCAACAAAACTTTTCATGTTTCAAATAATGAAACAACTAATATCCATTTTAATAAAACAGGAATTCTGATTGTTCATTTTTGAACTTACAAAAATGACACAATAAAACTGTTTTAAATAACATTGGAATATTTTTTAATCACTTTTTTTTTTCATTTTCCCACTTTCGACCTTTTGTCTTTCAACTTATTTGGGGACCTTTTATGTCACATTACTGAATTCAAAATTCAGGAAAATATTTTGCACAGTCAGAGGTTTGATTCAACAAAAAAAAAAATGTTAAATAGAATTATCAAAATGCGTTGAATCAAACCTTGATTTTTCAATTTCATAAAAGCATTTTGTTGCTTTGGAAAATTAAATTTGACGTTTCGGGTCGATTTTACAAAAATCTTGGTGTTTTTTTTCTGCGTGAATGTAAGAAAATACAAATAAAAATAAAAATTGAATCATGAATATTTATGAAACAGAATCGTTCCACGAAACGGACTGTCTTAAATGTACCGTTTCTGGAATACTCCTCAAAATTCTGTCACACACCGAGCAACGTGCATGTATGGTTAACACGTGGTGCGACACACTCGACAAAGCACTCAGCTGATTGGCGGATTCCCACTTACACGGGAGATCGCGTCCCTCGGGAACTTATTTGGAAATGGTCTGCTTTTAAATATTTGCTCAAATGGTGATACACTGCGCACTGTTTTCGCTGAAATTGCCACCCACTGCAAAGAGGTCACGATCCGCGGGTTAATTTTTAATTCCACACGCGAAGCAAGCGGGAGGACGAAGAGTAACGTTCCGTTGTCTCTGAATTTACGTCGAACGCGTGCGAGACAACGTAAATACAGCAAATTAGCAAAATCCGGCGGTCGATTGGGGTTTCGAAGAGTCTGGAAGATCTGACAGCTAGCGAGTTGGAAAATTGGGAAGCTTCCTGTGGTTGTGTGGGGGTGAGTGGGGAGATCTTTAGAAAAAGTATAATTTTAAAATCAACATTAACTTTTTTGAAGTAATAATTACAAAATGTAATTTTCCTTATTAAATAGATCGAATTTTAAAAAACCCTGTATAACCTGAACATCCCCAGAAATTCCCAGAAAACTTAGTAAAACATGTCGTTTCATCATCCAGTAATCGGTAAAGATAGACCAGGAACCGTCTACCAGCCTACGACTGAATAGCGATTTACGACTAAAAGCGCGCGCGCGCCAGCCTGTTTGATTGGGAGAATTAGCGGGGAATTAGAGCGTTATCCTGTTTGATTTGCTCCAAATGCTGCCCGGTAGTGCCTTTGCCTTGCCAGTGATTTGCTGGTACTTGAGGTATTCGAGCAGGAAACAGGCCTTCCTGGAAAGGAGGCATTCGGTCAATCGTGTTGAATTCGATCGATGTATGCATAATTGGGTGGGTATATGTGGTTTGTTGTTAAAAGTGGGATTGACTTTTTTTTTCATAGAAATATTTGATGCTATTTTTAGCAGACTCAACAATTAAAAATCTACATATTGCAATTCAATTTGGCGTAGTCTTGAGTCTTGATTAAAAAAAAAAAAAATATTGTTTTCAAAGGGATCGAAAAATTTCACAAACGTTTCATTTTTTAACATTGAAAATCGGACTATTAGTTGCTGACATATCGACTTTAGAAAACGGTGGGTTTTTTGGGTGAGACTTAGAAAACATCAATAATTGTCCTGTTTTTAAATCTTTGCCAGGAAAAATCTCAGCAATTAAGGGTCGTACAGTCATCCCACATATTCGGAACACCCACAAATTCGGAACACTTTTGTGATAATTTATCAATAGCATGCCGAATGCATCTTTTCTGGTGACCTACTATTTTTAGGACCTTTATCTGGACATTCTCTTGCTATTTCACAAGCAAAAGTAGTTTTTTTGACAACAAACTGCATTTCGAGACTATTTTATTTAGAGCTGCCAAACACTTCCTCCAAATTACCTGTTCCATGATTGTGGGATGTTATTGTGTCTCCCACAATTGTGGAACACCTGAATTTATATCTTTTACATAAAAAAATCTGACCATTCATAAAACAAAACTAAGCTTAAATTTTATTGGGGTCAGTGCGTGTACTCATGGAGAAAACCAAACTTTGTTTACATCCGTAAGAAAAAGTGTTCCAAATTTGTGGATTTCAAGGGTCAAAGTTTTTCTTCAAAAACTTGAATCAAAAGTTGAAATTTGCAGTTTTCAAATGAAGGTAAAAGCGAATCATTAAGTTTAATCATCGATTTGCTATGATGTTTTGAAAATTGGCCGATCTGTAAACTGTTCCGAATATGAGGGATGACTGTATCAACAAAGTTAAACAAAGCAAAATGTAGTATTCCTTTGTGGACCATCATTCAGTGAGGTACTCCTGGATTTTAGCTCCTGAAAAGTGCTTAAAAAGTGCAAAAATGCCTCAGGGCAAGAAAAAGAGGCGGTCCTCACCAGCAGGATCGGCAGATTTGAAGAAGCTAAAGCATGCCGAAGCGCTACCTGCAAAGCCAGGCAGTTTGAGCAAGGACGCTCAAAAATTGTCTGGAAACCAGTTCGCTACCCTCCCTGTGGACGTGAGCGAGAAGGAAGAATTCGAACGACGGGAAAAGTTGCCACCCATTTTTTGTGAAAACATCGTCATCGGACTCGGTGCGAAAGTGGCTGACCGGATTTATCAAATCTGGTGCTTTACGAGCTTCCATTCGCTTGTGTGCTGATGGACTCAAAATTCTGCTACCTACCAGAAAGGAACGTAGTTGTAGTTCGGGATTTCCTAAACAACACAAAGATCGAATACTACAGCCATGACGATACAGGTAAACGCCCTATGAAACAGGTCCTCTGAGGCCTGTACGACATGGATGTGAATGTGTTGACAGAAGAGCTCAAATCTCTGAAGTTGAACGTGATTGAAGTCTTCAAGATGACGAGACACAACAAGGACATCAAGTATCGTGATCAACTGTACCTGGTTCATCTCGAAAAAGGATCGACAACGCCGTCTGAGCTGAAAGCAGTTCGGGCAATTTTCAACATCATCGTGTCTTGGGAACGTTATCGTCCAGTGCACCGTGACTCGACACAGTGTTCGAACTGTTTGCAGTTTGGACATGGTGGAAGAAACTGTTTCATCAAGAGTCGTTGTGCAACCTGCGGAGGTGAGCACAAAACTCAAGCTTGCGAAACAATCAACGAGAACATCGAAGCGAAATGCTTCAATTGCGGCGGCGACCATTCTACCAAGAATCGAAGCTGCCCAAAACGTGCTGAGTTTGTAAAAATTCGGCAGCAAGCGACGACGAGGCACCAACCAAATCGTCACAAAACACCACCAGCATACACGGACGTGGATTTTCCTGCTTTGGCGTCACCAGGAGCAGGATCTACTCGTGTGGTTCCAAATCTGCAGCCATTGCCGTTGAATCAGCGGCAAAAAGTTGCAGAGAATACAACACCTCCTGGCTTCAGTCAGCAACCGAGGGAAAACCAACCAACATCAACGGGTGAAGGCAGTAGTGACCTGTTTTCACCACAAGAACTTCTGAACATTTTCATCGAGATGACAACAACTCTGCGTGGGTGCAAAACTCGCCAGGAACAAGTAAGAACTGTTGGAGCATTCATCTTAAAATACAGTGCGTAATTTACTCGTTCTAGTGATTTTGAATATTCCAATGGATTTATTTTTTTAGTTTTAGGTTAGGATTAGTTGTTAAAGTGATTTTTTTTTCTTTTTTACCCAAATGTATTCAATGCAAGCAAAAATGTAAAACAATTTGAAGCAAATAAATAAATGTGATCAGTTAATAATAAAACGAAAAATACAACAAAGATGAAGAGCATTAGGCCATACCACTTATCATGTAAAAGAAATGTTATTATTATAAGAATGTTCAATAAAGACATATTTAATTTCAAAAAAAAAAAGCAAAATGTAGAGAATTTTCTCAACTCTAAAAATATATGTTTTTCTAAGGTGGGCAAACATTGGCACCAATTGAAAAAAAAACTTACCTAAACATGGCTATAAATTGAAAACGGTGCACTTCATCAAAAATTACTACAGTCTTTTTGATTGAAAATTCTATTTTAAATCGAAACCTCTTTGACAATTTTTTTGCGACCAGTACACTCATCCCTCATATTCGGAACAGTTTACAGATCGGCCAATGTTCAATAAATCATATAAAATCGATAATTGAACATAATGATTTGCTTTTACCGTCATGTGAAAACTTTTCTTGCGATCTTTCGATTGATGTATAGACCGGCTGTACATTTTTATGATTTATATCAAGTTTTCGAAGAAAAACATTGACCATTGAAATCCACAAATTCGGAACACTTTTTTCTTACGATGTAAACAAACTTTTTTTTTCTCTCCAGGTGTACATATTTTTTGCAAAATAATGACTTTGCACTCTGAAACCAATAGAACTCATGGTTAGTGATGTTTTATGAATGGTCTGATAACTTTTTTGTGAAAATATCAGTTAAATTCAGGTGTTCCACAATTGTGAGAGACACAATAACATCCCACAATCATGGATCGGGCAATTTGGAGGCAGTATTTTGCTGCTCTGGATAAAATAGTCTTGAAATGCAGTTTTTGTTTGAAAAGTATTACTTTTACTGGCGAAATAGCAAGATAATGTCCAAATAAAGGCCTTAAAAATAGCAGGGTCGGCAGAAAAGTTGCATTTTGCATTCTTTTGACAAATTACCACAAAAGTGTTCCGAATTTGTGGGTGTTCCGAATATGTGGGATGACTGTATTTTGATTTTTAGAAAAAAAAAATCAGTACAGACATGCCTCGGTTTAGCACCCCATATGGGGGATGCAAAACCGAGGCACAGAGCTTATGGGATTTTGGCTATATGGAAGACATTGGCTATAATCGTATGAAAAATCGTGCAAACATCACAAAATTATAGTATTTTGGAATCGGGATGATGTCAGCTATCCATTAAAATTATAATATCATCAAAATTTTCACAAAAATACGTATTTTTCCTGTATTTTGAAAATGCATATTTGTCTATAAAGAAACCAAAAATATATTGTTATTGCAATATGAGTATCAAATGATCAGTTTTTTTTCAAACATTTCGAATGTTAAATCATTTTTTTAAACACTCAAAATTTTCACAAAACTACGTATTTTCGAAGAAATACTCAAAATTTCTGTTTGCACAATATGGGTTTCAAACGATCAGGATTTTTTCATACATTTCGAATAAAAAAACAACATTTGTTTTCATGCTCAAAATATTCACAAAACTACGTATTTTTGAAAAAAAAATCGAAATTTTCGTTTTTACAATTTGGATATCAAACGATCGGGATTTTTTCATACTTTCGAATGTAAGAACAACATTTTTTGAAAGTACTCAAAATTTTCACAAAACTTCGTATATTCGAAAAAATACTCAAAATTTCAGTTTTTCAATGTGGGTATCAAACGATTGCGATATTTTCATACATTTCGAAAGTTATTAAAAAAATGAAAATACTCAAAATTTTCACAAAACTACGTATTTTCGAACAAATACTCAAAATTTCAGTTTTCACAATATGGTTATCAAACGTTCGGGATTTTTTCATACATTTTCAAGTAGTTTTGTGAAAATTTAGATTATTTTCAAAAACTGAATTTTTGAGTTTTTTTCGAAAATACGTAGTTTTGTGAAGATTCAGAGTGTTTTCAAAACATGTTGTAATTACATTCGAAATGTATGAAAAAATTCCGACCGTTTGATACCCATATTGTAAAAACTGAAATTTTGAATATTTTTATTACATTCAAAAGGTATGAAAAAATCCCGATCTTGTGATACCCACATTGTAAAAATGGAAATTTTGAGTATTTTCGAAAATACGTAGTTTTGTGAAAATTTTGAGTATTTTCAAAAAATGTTGTTATTACATTCGAAATGTATGAAAAAATCCTGAACGTTTGATACCCATATTGCAAAAACTGAAATTTTGAGTATTTTTTTTTCAAAAATACGTAGTTTTGTGAAAATTTTGAGTTTTTTCAAAACAATATTTTACATTCGAAATGTTTGAAAAATCCAATCATTTGATACCTATATTGCAATAACAATAATTTTGAGTATTTTTTATACGTATTTATGTGAAAATTTTCATGAAATTATAATTTTAATTGATAGCTGACATCATCCCGATTGCAAAACACTATAATTTTTTGATGCTTGCATGATTTTTTATACGATTAAAGCCAATGACTCCAATATATCCAAAATCTCGTAAGCTCTGTGCTTCAGTTAAGCACTGAACCGTGCTTAACCGAGGCAATTGAACGAATCAAAACCGGGACAGTGCAAAAACGAGGCGTGCAAAACCGAGGCATGACTGTATTGATTCAAAATTTCATAACTCGGTCAAAGTTTTTTTTGCACATTCTGGAAATTTCTGAAAAGTTAGCATCCCCTAAAATATATAGAAACAAAATACAAAGTAAAAATAGGGTTTTATTGCAATTTTTACCTTGTCTATTTTTTTTCACTGTGTTCGGATGAACCAGAGTAAAAACACAATTTTTCGTATCAGCTGTCTCCAGCAGCTTTAAAACTGGAATTATATTTAAAAGGTAAGTTTCTGTACACAATGCAATTCTTTTCTCCTACTCACTGAAAAAGTCTTCTCCTTGCGATTTACTCCTCCTTCCTTAAACTTCCTCGATTCCTTTTCGTTTTCTTTCCGTTCCTGTTTTTATTTTTCAATAGTTAATTTTTCTCCTTCTTTTCAGGTAAACTTACAGCTTGTCATCACAGTCCGAGCTGGCGCCAAGTGACGGTACGATGAACGGTGCTGTTCTTCAATCGTCGTGCGCAGCTGGTAAGTATTTCACCGGTAAAGTTTTCTTAATTAATACTAATTGTTATTTCTTCCTACTTACAGTTTTCCTTTTGGGATACGCTATAATTTAACGTTAAATGCACTCAATTTTCACTAACTTATGAACACAAACTATTTCTCAACTTCGAAATGGAGAATCCTTCATTTTTGTTTTGATTTTCTCCCTACTTTGCGCTCGCGTTGACAGTCGCGATGGAGTCGGCCGATTACACCGTCGGCGCTATACCGTTCGGCAGTGTGACCATCGCAGCGGTCGTTACAGTAGTCCTTATACATACCTATGGCGGGACCCGTGGTGTAGGGATAAGCGTGGTTGCCTCTCACCCAGTCGGCCTCGGTTCAATCCCAGAAGGTTCCGGTGGCAAATTTTGAGACGAGATTTGTCTGACCATGTCTCGGTGGATTCGCTGGTAGGCAGTTGGACTCACAATCCAAAGGTCGTTGAGTCAAAATAAATGGAACATGTCTTTTGGAAACTTTATTAAGATCGTTATTTGGTGGTTTTTTGCTTTGTTTACACTTCTGTAGTAATTCTATCCAGCATCTGCAACCCTCGTTCTTCAAGTTTTCTTTAAATTTAACTTCTTTTCTACAACCTTTTAAAAGGGTTTCCAGATCATCAAAATTTCAATAACCAATGAGATATTCAAACAACCCTTAAGATTAATCACTGAAGATATCACCGTATCACTAAATTGCTTACCCAATCAATTCTCCACCACCATCTTTGATCAGATCTCAGAAACAATGTCGTTCTATTTGTAAAGTGTCACCATTACAATTCCCCTCTATCTGCAGCCAACGATTTCCATTGTTGACACCACAACTCATTACCGTAGAGGTGAATTATGTGATAACCGCCCCGACCCCTTTTCCCCCACCCAGAAAAGGGTCACCCTCGTCCAATTGCAACCTAACCAAACTCTGGACGCCCTTTGATAACGAGCTGTTTGGTTTTACAAGCTAAACGACGATGACCACCCAGGGTAGGTGATCAAACTTTTGCCTCACGACTCAAAAGATCTGTCCAATCGTGCAAACCACGGTCGAAACAAGCTGCCACCACCCCCTGGTTCGAGCTTCCTCCCCTTAACGGCCGGCAAACCATCCGACGATAATCGGAATTAGTCGCACTTGGGTGACTTCAATCACGGCGCGGCGGCGTTGCGTTTATTTGTAAGTTGGTTTACCTCATCCCTCAAACCAACCTCTCCCCTTACTGAAAGAGTCCTTCAATCGGGCCCGGCATTGTGTCATTGGGTTGCCCCCGGTGTGGCACCCTTCAACAAAGGCCTATTGAGTGGGTAGGCAGTTTGATGATTTCGTGTTTTTCTCCCTGGGCCCGTTATCGTTTTATTGACGGTGGTTAACCCTCGATTGATTGGGGTCAATTAATTGAAAAAAAAATGAAAACGAGTGCTTGGAAAATTAAAATGAAACAAATACTTTGAGGAAACACTTGTATGAAACAACCTTCTCGAGAAAGAGGTTAATTTATATTTTTTATCATTTATAAATTAACCTTACTCTACCTAAAATAAAGGTTTATTTAGAATTTTAGAATTATTATTCAATAAAAATGATATCAAAATTTTGAACAAATCGACAAATAGATTTCATGGCTCAGAAATTTTTAAATTTATTTTTGCCTTTCTCACCTTACTGAGGAAAGGCTATAAAATCACTCGAAAAATGAACTTCTCAATTAGACATCCTAGACCCACCTTCATGTAGATCTATCAACTCAGAATCGAATTCTGAGCTTCTGTGAGTGTGGCGGGATGTTGATCAAAAAATTGTCACTCGATTTTCTCGAGATCCGTCTTGGGGTTCCATAAGGCGCTATAAAATATTATCCAGTATAGTTAAGTACTTCAAAAGTTATGCTTAAAAACAAATTTGACTAATGTTCAGAAGATTGTAAAAAGGGTGTTTTTTGTAAGAAACCCCATCATGTTAAGCATTTTCAGAAAATTATTTGAAAGACCTTTCCAACGCGTTCAATTTGTTGAAAATCTGACTACCCTATCAAAAGTTATAAGCACTTAAGTGTTGGTTCAACAACAGTGGAGGATCCGGTAGCGTTTTTAAATAGTTTCGCCAAAGTTTCATTTTTTGACATTGAAATTCGGAACAATTGTTTCCTAGATGAAAGTTACAGGCTAATTATCTCAGAAACTAATTGTCATATTTTCATAGTCTAGTGGAAGATTTTTTTCAGCTTAATTTATGTCAGAGGTGCTTTTTTTCAAGCAGTATTTTTGAAATGAAACGAAATCAAAAATGTACATTTTATCAAAATAAAATGCAAACTACTTTTAGATTGCATTTACAATTTTGTTTCAAAAATTGTTTTTCATATTTTTGTTTTTGTCCAGGTTTTTGATGTTAACGAAAGATGCCTAAAAAATGTCTCTTTTAAGTCCCCTAAAACAAATCAACAAAATTGAAAATTACTTAACTTGTATCTTAGGAATTCAACTTTTAAAAAAGGACTTATTTCCATGAATCTAATTTCCCAAAGTCCAAAGTTGTTACCCACAACGTTACCGAAGACACCAAACACTAGTCGTAAATTTAACTAACGAGGTCCGCCGAGTAGGATAAATACGACGATTGCTGAAAAATTCATGTTCCATACAAAATTTTTTGCAATTCCGAAAACACCCTTTGAGTGGAATTATAAGGCAAATGTTCATGTATTTTGTCAATTAATCGTTTACATCCTGTCCTGTTCAGATTGGTACAGAAAAGTAACGTCATGATTTGAAGCTCGGACGTTCCGAAACCCGGACACCTCATCTTCTTTTATTAGTTACTTTGCTATAAGTTCGCATAATTATTGCCAAACCTGTGTTGTTTGATTAATTCTAACATCAACTTTCATTTTTCCAAGTATGTTTGGACGCTGCAGGCAATGCTAAAACAATTAAATCAAATTAAAAACATGAGTTTACCACAACTGTGAAACATTTCGCTGAAATATTTCGTAGACGTTAGAAGCACCGGGAAGACAATGCAGAAATTTATGGTTCTGATTTCCTTAAATGCTAGCAATTATTTATACCAAATATCGATTGTTTTGATGTGAACAACTTATTTGAGACCTTACGAATGCCATTCACTCAGATTTCTATCCAAATTAGGAACTCGAATCAAAAGTGTCTGGATTTCAAATCAGCTTTTATCAGTGTCCGGGATTTGAAGCACAACAAGTCATTTTAATTTTGAACTTCTGATGAAAAATGGTTCGAAAAAGCATATTTTGCATGCATTCTCTTGAAGTTGAATGTTTTATTGCATGATTTTTTGACAGCTGAGCAATTCTCTACCAAAACCGGAAATGAATTTTATTTGAATTTTTTGATTTGGCTCAAACTTTGTGGGGGCCTTCCCTATGACCAAATTAGCTATTTTATGTCATTGGTTCACCCATACAAGTCTCCATACAATTTTGGCTGCTATCCATACAAAAATGGTATGTAAATATTCAAACAGCTGTAACTTTTTTTTTAATTTTTTGATCAATTTGGTGTCTTCGGCAAAGTTGTAGGTATTGTTGAGGACAATTGAGAAAAAAATAGGTACACGGAAAAAAAATTGCAGATTTTTTTATCAGCTTTTTTTTCACTAAAACTCAATTTTCCAAAATACGTATTTTTTGATTTTCGAGATTTTTTGATATATTTTAGGGGACTAAAATCCGCAACTTTTGAGCTATCGAGAAACATGGTCAAAAAATCTGCCGCCGAGTTATGAATTTTTGAAAAAATAGTGATTTTTGGAAAAAAAAAATCGAAATTTCATGCAAAAACAAATCTGAAGTTACTTTTTGATGCAAAATTGAATTTGCAATCGAAAACTATTTTAAAATTTCTTTGATAAAGGGCTCCGTTTTCAAGATATAGCCACCAAAAGTTTGATTTTAGCAAAATATTTGCAGTTTTTCGAATTTTAAAAATAGTGACCATGAGCGACCATTTCTAAAAACATTTTTTTTGAAAAGTTCAGAAAATTTGCTATAAAATTGTCTAAGAGACATTGAAGATAGGACCTGAGATACAGCCGCTTCAAGAAAAAGAAACACGAAAATTGAAGTTTTCTAAGTCTCACCAAAACAACCCACCATTTTGTAATGTCGATATCTCAGTAACAAATGGTCCGATTTTCAATGTTAATGCATGAAACATTTGTGAAATTTTCCGATCTTTTCGAAAAAAATATTTTGAAAAAAATTAAATCAAGACTAGCATTTTAAATGGGCGTTATATTCAATGTTTGGCCCTTTTAAAATGTTAGTCTTGATTTAAAAAAATTCAAAATATTTTTTTCGAAAAGATCGGAAAATTTCACGACCGCTTCATGTTTTCACATTGAAAATCGGACCATTAGTTGCTGAGATATCGTCATTAGAAAATGGTGGGCTGTTTGGGTGAGACTTAGAAAACTTCAATTTTCGTGTTTCTTTTTCTTGAAGCGGCTGTATCTCAGCAACCAAAGGTCCAATCTTCAATGTCTCTTAGACAATTTTATAGCAAATTTTCTGAACTTTTCAAAAAAAATATTTTTAGAAATGGTCGCTCATGGTCACTATTTTTAAAAATCAATAAACTGTAAATATTTTGCTAAAATCAAACTTTCGGTGGCTATATCTTGAAAACGAAGCCCTTTATCAAAAAAATTGTAGAGTAGTTTTCGATTGCAAATTCAATTTTGCATTAAAAAATAACTTAAAATTTGTTTTTGCATGAAATTTGGATTTTTTTCCAAAAATCACTATTTTTCAAAAATTCATAACTTGGCGGCAGATTTTTTGACCATGTTTCTCGATAGCTCAAAAGTTGCGGATTTTAGTCCCCTAAAATATATCAAAAAATCTCGAAAATCAAAAAATACGTATTTTGGGAAATTGAGTTTTAGTGAAAAAAAAGCTGATAAAAAAATCTGCGAATTTGTTTTTTCGTGTACCTATTTTTTTCTCAAAAGTCCTCAACAATACCTACAACTTTGCCGAAGACACCAAATTGATCAGAAAATTCACTCAAAAGTTGCAGCTGTTTGAATATTTACATACCATTTTTGTATGGACAGCAGCCAAAATTGTATGGAGACTTGTATGGGTGAACCAATGACACAAAATAGCTTATTTGGTCATAGGGAAGGCCCCCCAAAGTTTGAGCCAAATCAAAAAATACAAAAAATAAAAATGGTCGAAATCGGCCGATTTCGTAGAGAGTTGCTCAGCTGTAACAAAAATTACATGCTACTAAGTGTCCGGATTTCGAATCATGACGTTAGTTTCAAGACGGATTTGCAACAATAAAACTATTTGTTGTATTTGTTTACCGATGAAATACACAATTTTTTGTAATTTTGAGTATGCCATCAAATCAGACTTCCAATTATAAAAAATATGAAAAATACTAGATAACCTTATGGGACAAATTTTCGTGTGGGTTGGCAGAGTTGTAAAAAACTAGTCAATTTTTATTTTTCAGACTTATGATTGTAAAACATTTTTACAGGTAAATAATGCATTTTGAAACCATTTTTCCATCGAATTGTATCAATCGTGGCCATCAATTACTATTTTTTTCGCCCCCTTTTTCCCCTCAAATTTTGCCATGACTAATGCAAAGCCTATGCGCATTATTTGCATCAACATAATAGATATTTAGGAATGAAGTTAGATAGATTTGGTTATATTTAGAATTAACATTGTTCATTCGTAATAACGTTTTAACTACTTTTATTATTTGCTTTTTCATTAAAACATTGTTGATTATTAGGAGCTACTCCACATATTCAAACAAAAAAAATTGAGGTTGCACAAGTAATAATTATTGAAATAAACAAAAAAAAATCTAAAATTTTTACTGAAAAATTTCATAACTAACATACAAACGTATTGATTTCCATATTCCCTTTGAGGGTTAATTTTTCACTCTCACTCTCTCCCGTTGTATTCTTGACAAGAAAAGAAGAAAGAGTGGTTCTAGCAATCAAAGCATCGGCTAGTCTAATCCACTTACGAAAGCTGGCGAACCGCCATAACCAGACTAGAAAAAGATGGGAGAGCAAAAAGAGAAAAAGAAGAGGATTTTTTTTTCTCGCAAGTATGTCGGTTCGTGTGTTTGTTCGGTGAAATAATAATAATGTCTTCTTTCATTTACCTTGCCCGCCAAGACAGTCTACGATAATCTCTGGGCCACCCTCTGGTCGCAGCTCGTGAACACTGGAACGCCCAACGCATGTCCAACCTACACGGACGCCCAAGCCTCCCAAAACAAGGTGGAACGGTAACTTCAACTCGCTGGTTTTCGAGCATTACTCAACCAATTGGGACGTGACCACGCGGCCACTTCTTGCAAATTGAGTTGTTTCCATGATTTTTTTTAGATTGAAAGGTGTTAGCTCTGCCGAGCTTCGGTGACCCATTTCTACGCTGGCTAGCCGAGCGCGAGGTACCTCAGCTTTTATCGACAAGCCCCGCCCTTAAGAACGTTTGCATCAATTGGATTCAAACGTTATTTAGAACTTCTGAACCCTTGTCAAATGGACAATGACCCAGCTCGTATATAGTTGATAGTAATTCCAGTCATATCTCACCAAGCCGCGATGGCTTAGTGGTTAACATTTTTGTTTACCAATCCTAAGGACGGGGGATCGAACCCCGACTCGAGCGACTTTAATTTTTCGTTCATGTTTAGAGTTTCAAGATTTAAATTTCCTATACTTTCTCGTTGGGAGCAGTTGGGAGGAAAGTTGGAACCATGTTTTTGATCGCAAAATTTACAGATTTGATCAAATTAAGTTCTGCTTTAGTTTTAGAATCATCTAGACATCCTAACAAACCACTGGAAAGAAGAATCATCTTGAGAACCAGCGAGTTGAAGTTACCGTTCCAACTTTTTTGGAGCCTTGGGCGTTGGAATGTTAAGAGAAACAAGACGCGAAAACGGGTAAAGAGAGGGGAAAATTACGAGTGGAGATGGGCCATTGTTGTTGTAGGTACCCAACTGGCACGGTAAAGAAAAATGAAAAATAAATAAAGATTTATTTTATAAATGTAAAAATCAACCGTTGTAATTTTCTTTGCACTTTTTAAGTTGTGATTATGTTTTCAAAAAATCATTTGTATTGTGTTCCTCTGTCCGATTTCGGTCGAGTGCCGTCGTAAGGTCGTTTGGCCGTTATCGCCCGCTAATAATGCGCTACGATTATCATAATGGTTTAATTTTGATTAAAGGCCAAATCGGTGACGACCAGCCCGGTTGCGGGCAAACGCAAATCGGGTGGTTTCTATCTGGTGGTTAAATTTTTGATGGTTATGACCAAATGGGGAAGGAAGAGCAATTCACTGGTACAAAAATGGAATGAAAAATAAGCGACAATGAGTGTGACTTTAATTGATAAACAAGGTTAAACATGAAAATTTAAACTGAAAGTAGATAAGGCCTACCCAACGTCAGAGTGTGAGTGTCAAAATTTAAAAAAAATATCTTGAGACCAGTTTGACTGAGTTTTGCTTTGTGTCATGTTTCATGTCAATATGACTAAAAATAATCAACATTGAAAATTGTGGTATCCAATTTGTACAAAATTTTAGAGACTGAATGTTTGCTTTTTGCCCCAGGTCATGATGAGGAACTGGAGTTTTTTGTTATTGAAATTATTGTTTGAAGCTCACTCATAAAAACATCGTTAAATTATATAACAAAAAAACTAAATACACAAATTAGCAAATTAAAAAAAACACAAAACACCCGTTTTACCTCGATGTTCAATGAATTCAATATCATAAAAAATGATATACAAATAACTTTTAATAGAATATGCCAGTTATTTCACAGATAAAATATTCTAATTGACATTTTTTAGAACGTAGCTTGTTATCCCGTTCCCACAACTGCAGCGACACTTGATAATTAAATCACAATCAATTAGGCACCTCCAATGGGGTGGCAGCTTTATTTCCAGGAATCACTTTCCCGCTGCTTTGAGTTTAATTTTTCAGCTGTGAATTCCATCGCCCCCTTCCCCACACCCAGTTTGTTCGACCAAACAATCGTTTAGAGAGCTCGGAAGGAGGCCTCCTGTTGCAGCTGTGGGGAAAATTTATGACACCCAAACCAACTCCCCTCACTCCCAAAGCCCAGACCAAAACCAGCGGGAGTTGGCAGTGCAAAGCCCCTGTGTGTGTGTGTTTGTCTGTTTACATGGAGGTTTAGCACAATAAATTCATGCAACAAGCTCAAAACCACCATCACCAGGTCGCTTTCGGGGGTTTTGAAATGACGTGTTGGAGGTGAAATGCTCGGTGAAATGGCCAAAACTTCTAACCACCATCCAGGATAGAAAGCCATGAACGCCAATCAAGCTGGTGTTTATGGGCTCATATGAGAGGGCGAGTTGACACCCTGTTAATGACAAAAAAAAGCTTTAATTAAATTTAAGCTGATTGTTTGAGGAATTTACATACCTGCCAAAAAACAGAAAAAACTACTTTTTCTAAGAATTCCATAAACTGTTAGATAAACATAATCATTAAGGATCTTCTGAAATAAAAAAATACTTCAAAAAAAGAATGTGGATCTGGTCCTATAGCCAATAAATCATGAATTTCGACCAATTTTAATGGTTGATAAGATGGCAATTGTGCCTTCTTTAAGATTTTCAAACATGTTTTTGGTGGAATTTTGAGCAATTAAATTGATTTTCTGTGTATTTCGAAAAAAAATACTTATCAAAAGTTAAAACATTGCCGAAGATAAACCGATCAGGTATTCCGTTCTTGAGATAAAGTTTTTTTGAATGTTTTGATAGCAGAGAAAAAATTCTACGTTTTCGTAAATCGACTTTTCATTTTTTTTTTATTTGCATTAAACTCCATCGATTTATTAGATTCAAATGTTGCACTGCCCATGTTCGCATAAATGTCCCATATGCAAAAACAGCAAGCTGAGAAAAACGCAAAACAAGTTTGTCCCACACATAAGGCTACGTGTTAAGTTTTCGCGAAAAAACTGGATTTCCTCCTGATTTTTAGAACAAAGTACTGGATGTTATATGCTTTTCTGAAAGAGCTCGCGATTTTGAACCAAACTGAATCAATAACTCAAAACCAGCGAAAATGCATATGGGACATTTATGCAATCATGGGCAGTGCAACTTTGCTTCATTGGTTTTCTCCAAACAGTTCTCAATACTCATGTGGGGGCTTTCCATAGAAAACTGCTAGTTGTAGGTCATGATTTGAACAATTCGGAAAATGGACACGGGAAAAATAGACATTTTCTAAACTTTATTATTATCACAAAGAATCGATTCTGACATATTTTATCCTCATCGATTTTCATGATTTTTCGATATTTTTTTGTGGTCAAAAAGTGCCAACTTTTGAGTTATTGGGTATGACATTCATTTGGTGTTTTCGCCAAGGTATGATTTTTTTCAAAACAGGTGTTTTTTAAATATCTAAAAAATTTCAAAAAATCTAAAAATGTTTTTGAGTGTAAAATTGAATTAGGAACCGGAAAGTAATGTTGCTTTTTTCATAAAGTGCACCGTTTTTAAGTTAAAACATATTTTCACTGAAGGTTTAAGAAACAATATCTTTTTTTGTTTTGAAGCAATTCCATGTCAAATAGGGAATCGGTTGTACCCGACCCTCTCCGATTTCAATGAAACTTTGTAGACATGTTATCCTATAGGAATTTATAAGCCATTTTTGTGTATATGGAGCCAGTTACACTCGATAATGACATTTGAGAAGGGCGTAAGTGTTTTAAATATTTTTGTATTTCGTTATTTAAATATTGCTGTATCTCGAAGCATCGTATTAAAAATTGGTCAAAGACAAACTTGTACAAAATTTGACGGGCCCTCCAAAAAAATACACTGAAAGAAAAAAACACTCCACTTTTATGAGATTTTTTGATTTTAAAGTTTAAAAGTCAAATTTGAAGCTGAGCCCACGATTTTTTTCGTTCAAAATTTTTGTGAAAATAGCCTAAGATGTTACAAAAAGACTCACGAAAAATGCAGGATGGAGCAACTCACCTAAAAAAATACAAAAATCATTTACTCAAACTGTTTTTTTTGAAAAGTGCTCTAAACGTCAAAATTTTCAAAAACCGAGAGTCGATTTTCGAGACAATTTTACAATAAACTAGCTTATATCTGTAAGCCCATGCATCCAATTGAAATGTGGTCAAAGACAAACTTATGGGAAATTGGACGAGCTTTCCGGTAAAAATATTTTCGAGACTGAAAAATCAAGTCTGCCTTATAAAAATTGCCAAAAACCATCAAAAAACCTATTTTTCAACATTTTTATTTTAAAAACCACTGTATCTTTACAAGGATTGGACATAGGACAATGGTCAACATAGAGACTTTTATGTGAAATTGTCTGAAAAATCGACTCTTGTGTTCGGTTTTTTGAAAACTTTGACGTTTACAGCACTTTTCAAAAAAAACAGTTTCAGTAAATGATTTTTGTATTTTTTAAGGTGAGTTGTTCCATCCTGCATTTTTCGTGAGTCTTTTTGTAACATCTTAGGCTATCTTCACAAAAATTTTGAACGAAAAAAAATCGTGAACTCAGCTTTAAATTTGACTTTTAAACATTAAAATAAAAAAATCTCATAAAAGTGAAGTGTTTTTTTCTTTCAGTATATTTTTTTCGGAAAGCCCGTCAAATTTCTTACAAGTTTGTCTTTTACCACATTTTGATACGATGTAACGGCTTCGAGATACAGAAATATTTAAATTACGAAATACAAAAATATTGAAAACACTTACGCCCTTCTCAAATGTCATTGTCGAGTGTAACTGGCTCCATATACACAAAAATGGCTTATAAATGCCTAGGATAACATGTCTACAAAGTTTCATAGAAATCGGAGAGGGTCGAGAAAAATGTACCTAAAAAAATCTTGTTTTGGGCTGGAATTGCTCTTTGTTAATAGGTGAGCAGCATCTAACTTCATTGTGGCTTTGATGTTGTCATATCAGCACTTTAACGTGAAGACTTCCATCATTGCCATGTTTTTTTGTTCAAGGATATAAATTTTGCGTTGCTATCAATATTTTGACTACATTTTCTTCTACAAGTTGTTTAGAATAGTGCCCTGCACGTGCTGATTTTTGAAACACATTTTATTTAGACCAACAACTCTTTCAGTGGCCTCAAGAAGGCATCAACCGGCACAAACTGATTCATTTTGGTGCAGAAATTCGTTAAATTGATTTCAATACAGAGCATTTTAGAGTGATGATCAATTTTCTTCAATTACAGCTCATAAATAGTGTTTTCAACTGAAATCAAGTATAAGACCCGTTGCAAAAAAGGTTTAAACTTTAGTCACTCACTTCTTCAAAATCGAGCCGAAAAATAGAGGGGCAAAAAATATTTGAAAAAAACTTTTAAACTTTAATGGAACTATAAGCCTAATTAACTCTTAACAGTTTGTAATGCATTTCCAGCCTTTTAAATTGACATCTAGAATTTTCAGTTATTTTTTCTTGTGTGATTCCGATCTACAGTAACGCAAAAAGTTTTCATCTTGGCGAATAAAAATATCAATGCGATATTTTGAAAACTATAACGGTATGAACAAAATTTATGCTGAACATAAAAATAAGCAATAATAATTAAAAAACGTTACTTAATCCACCCTTAGGAGGTTGATGCCTACCTCACATTTAAAGGGTGCTATCCAAAATAAACACAAAGGCGTTGTTTTTCAGTGTTTTATCAATTTGACTCATTATTCATACCACTAAATTGGATAGTCAGATCTTCAAATTACAAATTATGATAGGGAAGTCAGATCTCCAATCCAATTCGTGATCTCTGAAAAGTCTTTTTAATTACCTATCCAAAGATAGGTCGCATGATAGATCCGGACAACGTTTTCATCAAAATATCCAAGATCCGGCCTCCAAAAAGTGCATAAATTACACTTAAGACGCGTTGGAAAGGTCTTACAAAAACCACCTTTTTGACAATCTACTGAGCTTTAGTCAAAATCGTTTTTTAAGCATAACTTTTGAAGTACTTGTGTGGGTCTCGTGGCGCAGGGGTAGCGGCTTCGGCTGCCGATCCCGATGATGCTATGAGACGCGGGTTCGATTCCCGCCTTATCCACTGAGCTTCTATCGGATGGTGAAGTAAAACGTCGGTCCCGGTTTCTCCTGTCTCGTCAGAGGCGCTGGAGCAGAAATCCCACGTTAGAGGAAGGCCATGCCCCGGGGGGCGTAGTGCCAATAGTTTCGTTTCGTTTTTTGAAGTACTTAGCTGAACTGCATAATTTTTAATAGCGACTTATGGGACCCCAAGACGGATCGAATGAGACCAAAACAGCCAATCTCAAGATAATCGAGTGACAATTTTTTGATCAACATCCCACCACACACACAGACATTTGCTCAGAATTTGATTCTGAGTCGATAGGTATACATGAAGGTGGGTCTAGGAGGTCTAATTGAGAAGTTTATTTTTCGAGTGATTTTATAGCCTGTCCTCAGAAAGGTGAGGAAGGCAAAACCTTTTTTAGTTTGAAGAAAGAAAAGCTTTTTATTTCTAGAATAATATTGAAATTTTAATTTCATTCTTTTTATTTCTAGACTTTTTGAAAGGTCCAAAAAACATATTAAACGCATTAGCTTATAGGACCTTTTCAAAATAAAACTTCAGTTTTCAATGTTTTCAAACCTGGAATAATTGTAAACATTGAATATGACTGAATTTCTAATTACCTTTTTTCTATATTTTCCATTTTTTATGTGTACCATAATGTGGCTGATTAGGGTAACAAAATTTTGGAAAATCTAAAGAGATACCCCCTGGTCCGATTCTTTAGGGAATAATAAGTAACTGTGTTATTTTGAGTCAAACTTCTTGGTTGTTGATCCGACACGCTACCACCGCGCCATGGACGCTTGAAGAGGGACAGTGCACCAAGATATTCTTCTGTTTGAAGTGATGCGCGGGGACGCGCCAGCATCATATGTGTTGGTGAGAACTGCAGATTGCTGACATATTTACACACGGGCAAAATGATTCATGGTTGTAAAATGCAACATTTTCTGCAACAAATTTACTGCTGCAGATTTTGATATATATTTTTCCTTTGAGTTTAGGAAGTATATAAGAAAATACTTTAAACTAAAAAAAACACCAAAAATCAGGATCAACTCGGATTTGCACCCTTTGACAAAGTTGTAGGAAATTTAATGTCCTAAAAGACATTGACAATTTTGGGCGAGGCCAGCGCCACCTGGCGGAAAAATATTGAAACTGTGGAGAAGTTAGTTTCCTAGCGGATGACCAACTTCCTCGACAGCTACTTGATAAAAGAGGACGACGGCTGACTCTGTCCCGCGAACTGTCAGATCCATTTGACTGCGTCCGTGCGCTGTCACTCGATGGCTGCGTCCGGTACCACTGAGTGCCGCACTCGTCGGTGCCAGTTTTGGTTCAATCGAACGTCATTTGTCAGTGCGCGTGGAACTCGCATGAAACTGAAAAAATATCGAGTGCGGCACTAGAGTTTCAGTTCCAAGATGGCGGCGAAACTCGTGCGGAACTAGCGTGAGTTTCTTCAAAAAAACACTTTGACAGTGTGGAACTAGCCATCAAACGAACGTACCATTTGTTTTCGATTTTTTTTTATTGTCTCCCTAGTGGTTGATGCACTTCCAGCCCATCAAACATCTCGTTCAAATCTGTTTGTTTGTTCCATAGTATGCGGGTCTCAGATTTCAAAAGCAATGCCATCACCATCACCTTTACACAGATGTGATGTCTACAAGTTCCAATTTACACCCGATTCGTCACACAACAGCACCGATACTGTCTCATAATCTGGTGTTTACCCGACACACTATCCTCTTGGCACAATCTACTAGTTTTTTAATCTCCGAGAAGAGTTGCATTCTCAACAACTGGCCACTTTCATTCACTTGATGCTCTCGCCGTAAAGGTGAAAAACACCCTGTTTATCACTCAGGGTTGCAGTTGCTTGATTTTGCGCCAGTCCAGGTGAAAAGTCAACGTGGTGGAAAAATGCACTTCGGAAAAAGTGAAAGTGCGAATGTCAGCGTTGGAAAACTTATTTCATTATTTACGACGTTTTCTTTGCAAGGGGATGTCACCATCAACCTGTGTCATTTGAGGGTTCGTTATGTGTCGTTTGACCTGTCTAAGTGTATTTCAAACAAAAATAAATATTGTTGAAACGTTGGTCAAAACATGATACATGTTTAGGAGCTCAATCAGCTTTCAGTTAGCTTGAGTAGTTTATTTTTTTTTAATATTGACAACATTTTCGAAGAATATCTGGGCTGCTATAAATAGCTGTAGGCATTGTAAACAATTTGAAGCTTGTACATTAGATTCTCGCTAAAAGCAAGTTCGTGAAATTCAAGCTCGGAGCGAAACAATGTTCTGATCTTACTCAGCAGTTACCTAGAATCTCAACAATATAACAGGGTACCATTGCATTTATTAACCATCCATTACGAGGAAATTATTTTACACTTGATGCAAAAAAATACTGTTTGTATTCCGGTGAAGAAATTTGAGAAATACTGAGAAACAATTAAGCAACCCTGTTGAGATTGAAATAGTTTATTGCTGCAAAACAAATTTCAGCCCAGTACTGAACGACAAAGTTATACAAGTTTGAACCTCGCTAGTTTACTTAAAGCTACACAAATTCCACCTTTCCGCACATACGTGTAGTCAACCTTGTGTAGTTTCTTGAAGGCAACAAGGCAACCGACGTTACTTGCAACAATACATGATCCAAGAATATCTCTTTGTGTACTGATGGTGAAAACATGTGGGAGGCTGAACCTTAATTGAATTCCTAAAGAGCCAAACAAGTGTTGGGACTGGCGATCCACCACCTGGTGAGCAACCCATTGAACTTCCTCTTGCACAGTCCTTTACGACGGTGGCGTTCAATGTTGGTTAATGTTGAGGATTTTTGTTTGATCCTGTGTGGTATCATGACGTCAATTGATTATCTCAGCCTCCCTCACTCAACCTTAATTTTTTAAATATTAACAGCACCCAATTTTAGCTCGCTGCTAACACTCAATCAAGTTGGGCGCAAATTGCAAAAGTGCCACTTGATAACATCCCCCAATCGAAGACTTCATCCAAGAACCACCGGCCGGTGTAGGTTGAAGGCGATCCCCGAAAATGTAATTACCAATTCGCTCAAGAGCACGCGCAATTCGCCCGAAAGTGGATCATCACTCCACTTGAAACATTCGCTCGAAATCGGAGGGGTCCATCAAAGTTCAAGTAGTGAGTCCACTTGAATTCGAGCCCGAGCAGCAGTTTGTGGAGGAGTTTTGTGTCGGGCTGTGAAATGCCGAAGCAGTGCGCTGGAAAATCTTCAAAACTTTGGTGGATAGACTTTTGTTCGGAAAATGGGATATGAAATGGGTACGTGGCGTCCAATCTTGGTGCAGAGTTTTGAATTAATTGTGAGCAAGTTTGTTTCGAGTGATGTTCGCTAGTGGAGAGCTCTTAGGGTTTCTGCCAATCTTGCCTCGATGAAGAGAGTTTCAGAGTTATTCATGCTGAAATACTCAGATTTATTTACTTTGTGTCTCACTCATTTTGCAATGTTTGGTTTGAATTGAACTGTTTTTATTTTTAATTGAAATGTCTTTCCAGAACGAGTCATTTTTTTACAAATTTAATTATAGAACCTAGGCCGTAATATATGGGTAATTCTCTACCATCTCACACGAAATCGGGAAAAGTTGCCCCGACCCCTCTTCGATTTGCGTGAAACTTTGTCCTGAGGGGTAACTTTTGTCCCTGATCACGAATCCGAGGTCCATTTTTTGATATCTCGTGACGGAGGGGCGGTACGACCCCTTCCATTTTTGAACATGCGAAAAAAGAGGTATTTTTCAACAATTTGCAGCCTGAAACGGTGATGAGATAGAAATTTGGTGTCAAAGGGACTTTTATGTAAAATTAGACGCCCGATTTGATGGCGTACTCAGAATTCCGAAAAAACGTATTTTTCATCGAAAAAAAACACTAAAAAGTTTTAAAAATTCTCCCATTTTCCGTTACTCGACTGTAAAAATTTTTGGAACATATTACTTTAAGGAAAATTTAATGTACTTTTCGAATCTACATTGACCCAGAAGGGTCATTTTTTCATTTAGAACAAAATTTTTCATTTTAAAATTTCGTGTTTTTTCTAACTTTGAAGGGTTATTTTTTAGAGTGTAATAATGTTCTACAAAGCTGTAGAGCAGACAATTACAAAAATTTTGATATATAGACATAAGGGGTTTGCTTATAAACATCACGAGTTATCACGATTTTACGAAAAAAAAGTTTGGAAAAAGTTGGTCGTCGTTGATCATGGCCGTTCATGGTCACCCGCGACAGACACGGACGAGGAAACAAAGAGAAACGCAAAAAGTAACTTTTTCAAAACTTTTTTTCGTAAAATTGCGATAACTCGTGATGTTTTTAAGCAAACCCCTTAAGTCTATATATCATTTTTTTGTAATTGTCTGCTCTACAATTTTGTAGAACTTTGTTACACTCTAAAAAATAACCCTGCAAAGTTAGAAAAAACATGAAATTTTAAAATGAAAAATTTTGTTCTAAATGAAAAAATGACCCTGCTGGGTCAATGTAGATTCGAAAAGTACATTAAATTTTCCTTAAAGTAACATGTTCCAAAATTTTTTACTGTCGAGTAACGGAAAATGGGAGAATTTTTAAAACTTTTTTAGTGTTTTTTACCGATGAAAAATACGTTTTTTTCGGAATTCTGAGTACGCCATCAAATCGGGCGTCTAATTTTACATAAAAGTCCCTTTGACACCAAATTTCTATCTCATCACCGTTTCAGGCTGCACATTATTGAAAAACACCTCTTTTTTTGTATGTTCAAAAATGGAAGGGGTCGTACCGCCCCTCCGTCACGAGATATCAAAAAACGGACCTCGGATTCGTAATCAGGGACAAAAGTTACCCCTTAGGACAAAGTTTCACGCAAATCGAAGAGGGGTCGGGGCAACTTTTCCCTATTTCGTGTTAGTTGGTAAAGAATTACCCACATATAAAAAAATAAATATTTTTATTTTGCAAATAAAGTTTTAGTGACAAAAAGTTAACCGGCTCCGTGGCTTAATGGTTACGGCTTCTGTCTCCCAAGCAGAAGGTTCAGGGATCAAATCCCGGTCGGTACCTTTGAAATTTGGAATCAGGAATTTGAATATGAATAAAAATTAAAATGAATCAGGTGGGATTCGAACTCACACCTTAGGTTTGGTGGTCTGGGACGCTAAGCAGTTGGCCATCAGAAGGTTTACACTCTAGCTGTGAATTGATCCGGAGTGTTGAAACATGTTATCTCTTCTTCTTATATTATTAAATACGCGCTGATCCCTGATTTGCCTGACGGGCAGGGTTGTTAAAATATCAAAATATCAGCTCTCAGCAACTACAATTATCCCGCCTGAATATTCATGCCTCAAATACAACTGCTCTTCTCTCTTCATTGAAACTCTCAGCGCCAAACATAGCCGAACACGTTTTCGTGTTTACCCACTCGCGATTGACATTTTCCTTTTCTCTCTCATTCCCGCTTCCACGATCATCCTACCGCAACAGCGTTTAACCACAAAAGCCGCCACAAAACCAATTTCGCAAACGCAGTTTGATGGGACGTCATGCGTGGTCGGCTCCTAATCGCCATCCCGCGTTCTCTCATTGGAGTTTTTGGAGAAATCGAGAGACTCAGCGGTGAGAACGCATAGTCAAGGAAAAGGGGAAGAGTGATAGAGAGAGAATGACATCGCTGGGAATCACGAGACACAAGAAGAGATCTCACAAGCTATAGTAACGGCCACTATACTCTCGGATATTTTTGGTGCAGAGATAATCTATTGATAGCTTTTTTATCACTCATTTGCAACACTGCTGACGGGATTGGAAGTCTAAATATAGATCGAGTTTCCTTCAAATGCTTGCTTCTATGTTTAGGCGGTGCCGAACAATGCCCAGCGACCTCGGAATTGGACCGCAAGGAGCTCTGTCATTCTGAAATGGGTCGTTGGAAGCAGCGCGAGGGCTATCACCACCCGATACCCGGGACTGAGATAAGCTGTATCAGCATTCGGCATGTACACAGTCTGATACAAATTATACTTTCCCATAATTTCGCTACCGGTTAGCGGGTATTGGATTGGACCACACACACACACACACAAAGTTTTAGTGACAAAAAGTTAAATAAAAAATCACAAATTTTTTACCGTGTATATTTTTTTTCAGTATAATCTTTATCCATACCTACAACTTTGCCGAAGACACCAAATCGATCGGAAAATTCCTTCAAAAGATACAGAATTTTGAATTTTCATATATCGTTTTTGTATGGACAGCTGCCAAATTTGTATGGAAAATTATATGGACAAACTAATGATGCAAAATGGCTTCTTTGGGCATATCGAAAGCACCATTAAAGTATCAGCCGGATTTAAAAATACAAAAATCAAAATTAAAAAAAAAAAATGATCGATATCGTAGAGAACTGCTCAGCTGTTTATAGTTAAAACGACGTTTTTTTCTTGAAATATATTTTTTTTCTAATTTATTGAAAAATATTACATTCATTAATACATATGCTTCATTTTAAATAAAAAAAGCAATTTTCATCGAAATCTTGAAAAAATGTGATTTTGTTGTTTTGTTGCGGTTGATTTAAAATACAATTTCTCTGCCATGGCACTTACGTCACATAGTCAAATCAATAAAAACTTTTGATTTTGCCTGTTAGTGGCGTTATCAATCAATTCAAATGATTTGGTCACATATAAAATGCTGGCAGTAGCTGTAATAGTGGTGTAATTGATAAATTGAGTTTTCATATGCAGTTTTGAAATTTCACCATTTTTATTTAACTTAAATGGCTGTATCTTGGCACTGAAGTGACAAAAAAATATAAAAGGAGTTTTGAGAGAATATCGTGTTGGTAAGACTTCAGACTATGATTTAATGTGAAATACGGGGCAATTTGAACGCATTTTCCAAGGTTCTAGAACAAAATATGATTTGTTTTATGAGAACAGACAATTCAGTAAATCACAAATCGCGAGCTTTTGAACGATTTTTGGGATTTTTTTCGTTGTGTGAAATTATTGTTCCTAAAGCAAAAACCAATTTTTAGTCTGTACAAGATAACATGATCAGATCAAAACGTCCTTCATACGAAGAATGACAACAATGCACGGAGTTTTTTCGTTTGTTTGTTGAATATCTTAGGATTGAAATCGGATTTGTTAAAGTCAAAAGTTTGCAGGTTGCACAAAATGACGTCCCCAACTTATTTGGCCCAAAATCTAATATAACAAGATAGTACTATTTTTATGATACAAACACATCATTCTTGGTCGATACTACAATACAACTACAATTAAGTGTCTTACCGAATGAGCCAATTATTCTAATTCATCAATCATTTCCAACATTTTGAATCCACATCAAAAATATTCTATGGAGAAGCGATCACAATTTCACAGTTTTCATTCGACCAACAATCGATGACATGTTTCACCAAGAAAACCAACTCAAACCCCTTTTTTCCAGGCAAAACTTTTCAAATCAATAAAAACGCGTCAATTATGATCTACCCCCTCCCTCTATCCCCAGAATAGCCAACCGATACTAATGACCTTTTCATCACAGTTTGAACTTTTCAGCGCCGTACCGCAGCTATAAAAAAATAATTAAATTTGGAACGAACAGCTAATTGGTCTTTCCTGCAATTAGTTAAGCGGTTCTGGTGGCCATCAGCAAGCCAATCAAGAGGAAATAATTTTCGGGTTGATTAGAAGTGTATGACGTCGGCTGAGTTGGAAAGCTAACCCGAACAAAAAAATGTATAAAGCTCACAGAAGAAAACAGAAACAATCGCCCAGAGGTAGGCAAACTGAAAAATATCCAGTCATTAGTGATCATCATGTTGGAAACAATAAGCAAGCGTTGCCTGCATCCTTGTGTCTAAAAGCTCGCCGGAGAGACAAATGAAGAGAGAGCGGCAAAGGATAGTGATCACAAGCTTTTGCGTGTGGGGGGAAAAGTTGCTTCCTTCCTTGGATGTTAAAAGGAGACATGCTACTCACTGCAAGAAAGAACAAAAAAACATAAGAGTGCCCAAGTGAGCTTCCACTACTTTACCCATTTGTCGTCCATTATCGCCCCTAGGGGAACGAAAAAAAACAAGTCCCAGAATGAATTGCAACATGTTGCAAAATGAACCAGAGGAGCATTGTTTGCCTGCGAGGTGATTGAAATGCGCCCCCTTCCTCCTACCATAAGGGTGAAAAGAAAGGGGAAAAAAAGAGTTGTTTTTTATGTTTTTTTTTTCCCTGGACAACGCAACTTCTGATGACAGTAATTTTTCCTTTTTGGTTCATTTGCAGCATTGCTGTGATGCACTCTCTCCTCTGGCTTTTGTCTTTTGTGGTGATCGTTACTCAAACTCAATGGAAGTTGTTAGACATAACAAGATTATGGTGACGTGGTTGTGGTTGGTGAATGGGTAATTCTCTACCAACTCACACGAAATCGGGAAAAGTTGCCCCGACCCCTCTTCGATTTGCGTGAAACTTTGTCCTATGGGGTAACTTTTGTCCCTGATCACGAAACCGAGGTCCGTTTTTGATATCTCGTGACGGAGGGCGGTACGACCCCTTCCATTTTGAACATGCGAAAAAGAGGTGTTTTTCAACAATTTGCAGCCTGAAACGGTGATGAGATAGAAATTTGGTGTCAAAGGGACTTTTATGTAAAATTAGACGCCCGATTTGATGGCGTACTCAGAATTCGAATAAACGTATTTTCATCGAAAAACACTAAAAAGCTTTAAAAATTCTCCCATTTTCCGTTACTCGACTGTAAAAATTTTGAAACATGTCATTTTATGGGAAATTTAATGTACTTTTCGAATCTACATTGTCCCAGAAGGGTCATTTTTTCATTTAGAACAAAATTTTTCATTTTAAAATTTCGTGTTTTTTCTAACTTTGCAGGGTTATTTATAGAGTGTAACAATGTTCTACAAAGTTGTAGAGCAGACAATTACAAAAATTTTGATATATAGACATAAGGGGTTTGCTAATAAACATCACGAGTTATTGCGATTTTACGAAAAAAAGTTTTGAAAAAGTTACTTTTTGCGTTTCTCTTTGTTTCGTCGTCCGTGTCTGTCGCGGGTGACCATGAATGGCCATGATCGATGACGACCAACTTTTTCAAAACTTTTTTTCGTAAAATCGCGATAACTCGTGATGTTTATGAGCAAACCCCTTATGTCTATATATCAACATTGTTGTAATTGTCTGCTCTACAACTTTGTAGAACATTGTTATACTCTAAAAAATAACCCTGCAAAGTTAGAAAAAACACGAAATTTTAAAATGAAAAATTTTGTTCTAAATGAAAATTGACCCTTCTGGGACAATGTAGATTTGAAAAGTACATTAAATTTCCCATAAAATGACATGTTCCAAAAATTTTTACAGTCGAGTAACGGAAAATGGGAGAATTTTTAAAACTTTTTTAGTGTTTTTTTTTCGATGAAAATACGTTTATTCGGAATTCTGAGTACGCCATCAAATCGGGCGTCTAATTTTACATAAAAGTCCCTTTGACACCAAATTTCTATCTCATCACCGTTTCAGGCTGCAAATTGTTGAAAAACACCTCTTTTTTCGCATGTTCAAAAATGGAAGGGGTCGTACCGCCCCTCCGTCACGAGATATCAAAAAACGGACCTCGGTTTCGTGATCAGGGACAAAAGTTACCCCATAGGACAAAGTTTCACGCAAATCGAAGAGGGGTCGGGGCAACTGCTGTGTGAGTTGACGGAGAATTACCCGAATACAATATGGAAATAAAAATGGTACAATATCGAAAAAAATCAAATTATTCGCTCTACAGCATTGCCTTGGCGTTCTCGATTTCGAGATTCCTGCTCGAAACTAGGTGTCCGAAGGCTTGAATGTTGAGGCAATTGCAAACCTCTTTTTACAACTTAGCTTCCATCCAACCCGGGATTCGAACTGACGACCTTTGGATTGTTAGTCCAACTGCCTATCAGCGACTCCACCGAGGCAGGACCCAGGGAGACGACTCCTACACCTGGGTTGAGCTAACGACCTAACCCTCTAGGTTAGACCGGGGCAAACATTTACTTCCCCATCAAACGGAAGGCGTGGTCAGAAAAATCTCGTCTCGAAAAATGCCACCGGGACCGTCTGGGATCGGATCTATTGAACAATCCTAAAATTGCCAAGGTTTTATAAAGCAAGAAAAAAAAGTTGATAAAAAACTGTTCAAGTAGTCTTGAAGTTTAAAGATCTGACATCCCTGTCTCAAGTTATGACAACTTCAGGGTTTTTTTTTGCATTTTCGAAAAACAAGTATGGTGTGAAAATAACAGTGAAAAAATCTATTAAAAATAAATGAGGCTGGTACAAATATTTTTAAAAGTTTTTGTCACCCCCCCTTCAAAATTGGCCCGAAAAATCAGGGGGCAAAAAAAATATTTTTACAATAAACTTCAAAATTTCAATGAAAATTCAAGTGCAACCAGCTGAAATCAAATTAAAATACATTCTTCTGCGTTTAAAATCATTTTTAGCATGTTTGGGTTTATTAAAAAATCTTAAATTTTTTTGAAAATTTTCGATGCAAAATCTTTTTTTTCGATAAAATTTTTATTTTTGTCAGACCTTAGATTTTTTGAAAACAAGAGATTTCAAAACAACTGAACTAGTGTAAAATGTATTTTAAAACACTTTTTTCATTTAAATGTGAAGACTTTGGCTTGTTATTTAAATTTTTATATTTTTTTATTTTTTTGCCCCCCCCCCCCTTGACCTCGGCCAGGGCCGAGGGACAAAAACTTTTTTAAATATTTGCATCGGCCTAATAGGTTTCGTTACGTATGATACTCATATTATATTAAAAAAAAAAGTTTTTTCGAATCTTGATATTTTGTGACAATTTAAGTATTTCACAAAAAATAAAGTAAAAATTCATTCAAAAAAATTGCATTAGAGCAGCTCTCTACGAAATCGATCATTTTTTAATTGTAATTTTTGTATTTTTTAATCCAGCTGAAACTTTTATGGTGCTTTCGGTATGCCCAAAGAAGCCATTTTGCATCATTAGTTTGTCCATATAATTTTTGGATCGATTTGGTGTCTTCGGCAAAGTTGTAGTCAAGGGTCCTGATTTTCCGTTCAATGAACAGAAACCACTCACTCATCGCCTATCCATTTGTCGCCTATTCCAACCCGCTAGCATTCATGAGCGAATGATACTCGCAAGCAGCCAGCGAGTGGCCCGAACTGTTCACTCAGCGAACAAATATATCGTGAAAATTGTTGCCTACTCCGTCACTCTACGAAACTCACACACTACCATGCTCAGCGGAGAGCCATTCTCACAAAATGCCAGCGCGGCAGTCTTTTTGTCATCACGCCCTCAGTTTGCCATCAGTTTGATTTTTTCTTGGTGGAAGTTTCTTTGAATGGTGTCTATAATGTTATGATAAATCAAAATAAATGCACAATTTAATTGATAACATTGATTTTAGGCAACCCAAATCAATGAGTCTAACGCAGCGCATCAGATAACAATTGTTTTCAGTTCAGAGTGATCGGAGACGATCGGCTTGCCTGAGCCGCTCGGAGACTGAGCCGATCAGAGAGAGTAGGAGAGTAGAAGAGAGAGTGTTCGGGACCGAATGGTGTGAAAGTGCCAAACAGTAGGAATTCATCAGGGCAGTATCGCGTCGCCTGCTATTTGTGCTCGCGAATGGAGTGGTTGATTTTTTGCAATCAGGACCCTTGGTTGTAGTTGTAGGTATGGATAAGGACTACACTGAAAAAAATAATGCAAGGTAAAACAATTTTGGTGAATTTTTATTTAACGTTTTGTCACTAAAACTTGATTGCCAAAAAAACACTATTTTCAATTTTTTTATTTTTTGATATGCTTAAGGGGACATCAAATGTCAACTTTTCAGAAATTTCCATGCTGTGCAAAAATTTTTTAAACAAGTTATGATTTTTTGAATCATCACTGAATTTTTCAACTTAATTTTAAGATGTAAAATCAAATTATAAATCAAAAATTCTTTCAGTGAATTTATGATAAAGTGCACCGTTTTCAAGTAATAGCCATTTTTAGGTAACTTTTTTGATAATAGTAGCAGTTTTTCATGTTATAAAATTAGTGTCCCTGTGTGCCCACTTTTGAAAAAAATATTTTTGAAAAACTGAGAAAATTCTCTAGTCGTTGAAACGACCTTTAGTTGCTAAGATATTGCTATGCATAGGTTTAAAAACAGGAAAATTGATGTTTTCTAAGCCTTACCCAAAAAACCAACCATTTTCTAACGTCGATATGTCAGCACAAATGGTCCGATTAACAATGTTAAAATATGAAATATTCGAGAAGTTTTCCGATTTTTTCGAAAACAATATTTTCAAAATTTTCAAATCAAGACAAACATTTCAAAAGGGCCAATTATTCAACATTACGCCCTTTTGAAATGGTAGTCTTGATTTGAAAAAAATGAAAATATTGTTCTCGAAAAGATCGGAAAATTTCACGAATGTTTCATATTTTAACATTGTACATCGGACCGTTAGTTGCTGAGATATCGACGTTAGAAGTTGGTGGGTTTCGATTTTCAGAAAAAAATTAGTATTGATTCTAATATTCATTATATGGTCAAATATGTTCTGTTCAACCTGGAAATATTTGAAAAAAATACATTTGATGTCCCCTTAAACATATAAAAAAAAACAAATTTAATACACCTTTTTTGAAATCCAATCCAATCCAATCCAATCCAATCCAATCCAATCCAATCCAATCCAATCCAATCCAATCCAATCCAATCCAATCCAATCCAATCCAATCCAATCCAATCCAATCCAATCCAATCCAATCCAATCCAATCCAATCCAATCCAATCCAATCCAATCCAATCCAATCCAATCCAATCCAATCCAATCCAATCCAATCCAATCCAATCCAATCCAATCCAATCCAATCCAATCCAATCCAATCCAATCCAATCCAATCCAATCTAATCTAATCTAATCTAATCTAATCTAATCTAATCTAATCTAATCTAATCTAATCTAATCTAATCTAATCTACAAAAAAATGAAATTTAGTGAAAAATGCTCATAAAAACATGCTTCTTTCTAAAATCATATTGCAAATAACGAAAATTTGAGTGTTTTAAAAAACTATGTATCGCGAAAATTCAAGCATTTTAAAAAAGTCTAATCAAAATGAATAAGTAAAAGTGCAATGGTGATGAGATAGACATTTGGTGTATGAATTGAAGGCCCGATTTGATGGAGTAGTTAAAATTTCGTGTCTTTTTTTTAAATTTAAATATATACATATTTATTGGACATTCTTACACAGAAAAAAAATTGAATTTGGGAATGTTGAAAATTTGGTAGGTAGAATATTACCCCTTTTTTGAATAATATTACTTACAAAAAATTGTAAAAATCCGAACCTGATGAATTTTCATCAAAAACTGATGAAAATTCATCTTTGTTTTGGGGTAAAATTAATCATTTTTTTTACACAAAATCTGTCACCATTTCCTGATGAATTTTACCTTAATTTTTTTCTGTGTATGATAATTACATCTCATTTACATTTTAAGTGGTTAAAACTTAAAAGGAAATAGTCAAATATCGAAAAATGGACCTCAGAGAGTGGTCAGGGAAGCATTTTTTGATTTTGTGTGAGTTGGCGGAGAAATATCCAATGTTGAAAAAAGTAAGTTCAAATAATTTTACGTCACATTTTGTCACCAACCAGGGAATCGATTTAGTTACACAAGTTTGCTTTTAATGGAATGACCTCATCAAATCGACAGGGATGACATTTTTCTCCGTTCAACATTCAGAAGTAGAATCGTTTTTAACAAAAATGCAAAACTGATCTCGAGCAGTATTGAACGAATGCATCTTGCTGTCGTTGGCGTTTGTTTCATTTTTGAAAAAAAAAACTTGTTTTATTTTTCCTTATGAAGAAGGGATACGATAATCAAAAACATGTTCCAAAATGCAAAAAAATAAAATAAAAATCAATTCATATAATCAAATTTAAACAAGCTTAAATTACCTTGGAAATCACACCTGGCACGAATTAGTACAGTGTCTGTACCAATCTCGTCTCGTCAGTAGTTCCAACCACTGCTTGCCAACAAGTTAGCACAGAAGTGAGAGTGAGAAAGACAATTTGCCAATGATTTATTCATTTTTCGATTGATTGCCGTCGCCGTCCGGGTTCGGTTTGCGGAAAAGTGGTTTATATAGTTCGAGCAGGAAGAAAGCAGAAGAAGGTTGCACTTTCGCTTCATAAAATTTCCGAGCTCCCTAATATGCTTCGTTAGACTGGTTCAATAGTTCAACGCGAAGGTTTGTGAGTTACATTGTTGTCGTTTTGTTGCACTGTCGAGTGTTGAGCTTCTATCTCCAAGTATTTTTTAAAGGCTTTAATTTTTATGAAAACTTGAACCAACCTAACAAGCTTGTCTACAAACATACACAAAAACCCCAACTACTGTTTCTTGTTTGCAAGAGGTGAAATCGATCGCTGTGCTCAATTTCTTTTTGGGTTTTCCTCCCTTTGGTAAAGAAACTCACTTCGACATATATGAATGCAAATGATACCGAAAGCCATAAAGTTGAGTTTTTGCATGGGGGGCTTAGTTTGGCTACTGAAATCATTTTTTTTTTTTTTGGGAAACTTCAACATGTTTTCCTCATTACAAGCTTAAATTAATTTTGGAAATTTATTTCTACAAACAAAAACCGTTCCGTTCCAGAAATCCAAATTCCGATTCCAGAAACATACTCGTTCAAGTGGAAATCACAAGTGCAAACTTTGTTTCTAACCCAATCGATTTGGTCCCCAACAGCAAAATCCCCCCAGAGGCTTTCCGAGCATAGATCCCATGAATGAAATAGTTTTGTTGATCATTGAAAACACTTGCTTTTTTCGAGAAAGAGATAGAGTGTGTAGGTTGTTTCCCCTCGTTTGAACCTTCAACCACAACCCTTGGCCATGCCTTTTGTTAATTGGCTCAAAATTTTTCCTAGCAGATGCCTTTCTCCCTTTCCGGCCAGATCCAGATGAGCCTTATCAAATCCAACCTCAAAAAGGAACGACTCACTGGGCAGGGTAGAACATCAACATTTCATATTTGAAGCGAGACTGAATGAATCCAAGCTTGAAAGACTTTTGCGGAAAAGTGAATTTTCCGAAATTATTTTTGGGAATTTTTATTTGCTCTTGGGGACAATTGTTTGCTACATGTGGAGTGAAGGGTTGATGCTGACGAAAAAACGAGAATGATTGTGTTTGTGTGCGTGTGTTTTAGTTAGTAACAGCATGATTTAAACTATGGTAACTATAGATATTGTTTTCAATTCAACCGCTGAAGTATGCCGACTATTTTTAACATTATGATTGTCTGAATTGGGTTCGTAAATGCAACACATTTGTAAGTAGTCTTTTTATTCAGATCTCGAACCCATTTTACAAGAATTTATAAACCTAATCAACAAAGTTCAGGAAGATTCAGTGACCCAAACTAGATACTCTCTAAAAGGTGGAATGTTGTGGGTTACCTGAGAACTATCTTTTTATAGATTAGCCCTATGCCCTCGATCAGCACAATATGGGTGTGGGTACTTAAATAGATATCCAGGCCCTAGCCTAAGGGAGTTCATAGATTGTTCTGAACGTTCCAACATGAGACATTTATCACTGAACCTACTGAAGCTATACCGATGATGAGCCAGTAGACGCACACAGATCTTTTGTGTCCAAGGAAATCCTCAATGATCTCCGATGATAATTTTTTGACCTAGTCTGAATTTCAACATATTAATTTGAACTCCTCTTTAAAAACTAATTTCTTCAGATTAGTGATTCTCTACGATTTCGCAGATTGAGATTTCTTTGTATTTTATTTTTATTTAGATGATACTTTGTCCAAGTCTACATGCAATTTTGGGGGCTGGTCATACAAAATAGGTAAGTAAATGTATGCAATTCTGTATCTTAAGAATGGATTTTCTGATTGATTTGGCAAATTTTCACAAAAAAATAGGTACTTGGAAAAATAATACTTCTGAAATTGGGAATTGCAAAAAAAAGTATGGGCCATTTTCTTGGGAAAAAAATGCCCTGACCTCTCACGTTTTTTTTTAATAATTTGCAACCTGAAGTTGTGATGGTTGGTGTCAAAGAAACTTTTATGTAAAATTGGACGACCAATTTGATGGCATTCTCAGAATAAAAAAAACGAATTTTTCATCGAGCAAAAACTCGATATTATTTGTATTATCTGCTCTACAACTTTGTAGAACATTTCTACACTTTAAAAAGTCACCCTGCAAAGTTACAAAAAATACGACATTTTAAAATGCAAAATAATGCTCTAAATTCTGGGTTAATGCCGCTTCGAAAAGTACATTAAACTTTCGATATAATAAAATGTGTCAAAACATTTATAACTAGCTTACGAATAATGGCAGAAGTTTTGAAACTTGTTTTGTCCAATTTTACACAAAAAGCCTCTTTGACACCAAATTTTCAAATTGTCACCATTTCAGGTTGCAATTTATTGAAAAACGCTTCTTTTTTCGAACGTTCAAAAATAATAGGGGTCCTACCTCGACTACCGTCACAAGGTATCGAAAAATGGAACTGAGCAATTCTCTGAGTTTTCGGTCATTCGATTTTTTTTGTATTTTTTAATCCGGCTGAAACTTTTTTGGTGCCTTCGGTATGCCCAAAGAAGCCAATTTGCATCATTAGTTTGTCCATATAATTTTCCATACAAATTTGGCAGCTGTCCATACAAAAATGATATGTGAAAATTCAAAATCTGTATTTTTGAAGGATTTTTGATCGAGTTGGTGTCTTCGACAAAGTTGTAGGTATAGATATGGACTACACTGAAAAAATGATACACGGTAAAATTTTGGTGATTTTTATTTAACTTTTGTCACTAAAACTTGATTTGCAAAAAAACACTATTTTATTTTTTTATTTTTTGATATGTTTTAGAGGACATAAAATGCCAACTTTTCAGAAATTTCCAGAATGGGCAAAATCTTTGACCGAGTTATGATTTTTGAATCAATACTGATTTTTCAAAAATCGAAATATCGGTCGCAAAATTTTTCAACTTCATTTTTCGATGTAAAATCGAATTTGCAATCAAAAGTACTTTAGTGAATTTTTGATAAAGTGCACCGTTTTCAAGTTATAGCCATTTTTAGGTAACTTTTTGAAAATAGTCACAGTTTTCATTTTTAAAATTAGTGCCCATGTTTGCCCACCTTTGAAAAATATTTTGAAAAGCTGAGAAAATTCTCTATATTTTGCTTTATTGAAATTTGTTGATGCGACCCATAGTTGCTGAGATATTGCTATGCAAAGGCTAAAAAACAGGAAAATTGATGTTTTCTAAGTCTCACCCAACCAACCCAACATTTTCTAATGTCGATATCTCAGCAACTATAGGTCCGATTAACAATGTTAAAACATGAAACAGTCGTGAAATTTTCCGATCTTTTCGAAAAAAATATTTTCAAAAATTTAAAATCAAGACTAACATTTTAAACGGGCCAAACATTCAATATTACGCCCATTTGAAATGTTAGTTTTGATTTTAAATTTTTGAAACTATTTTTTTCGAAAAGATTGGAAAATTTCACGAATGTTTCATGTTTTAACATTGTAAATCGGACTTATAGTTGCTGAGATATCGACATTAGAAAATGTTGGGTTGTTTGTGTGAGACTTAGAAAACATCAATTTTCCTGTTTTTAGCCTTTGCATAGCAATATCTCAGCAACTATGGGTCGCATCATCAAAGTTCAATAAAGCAAAATATAGAGAATTTTCTCAGCTTTTCAAAATATTTTTTCAAAGGTGGGCAAACATGGGCACTAATTTAAAAATGAAAACTGTGACTATTTTCAAAAAGTTACCTAAAAATGGCTATAACTTGAAAACGGTGCACTTTATCAAAAATTCACTAAAGTACTTTTTGATTGCAAATTCGATTTTACATCGAAAAATGAAGTTGAAAATTTTGCGACCGATATTTCGATTTTTGAAAAATCAGTATTGATTCAAAAATCATAACTCGGTCAAAGATTTTTGCCCATTCTGGAAATTTCTGAAAAGTTGGCATTTTATGTCCTCTAAAACATATCAAAAAATAAAAAAATAAAAATAGTGTTTTTGCAAATCAAGTTTTAGTGAAAAAGTTAAATAAAAATCACCAAATTTTTTTTACCGTGTATCATTTTTTTTCAGTGTAGTCCATATCTATACCTACAACTTTGTCGAAGACACCAACTCGATCAAAAAATTCCTTCAAAAGATACAGATTTTTGAATTTTCACATATCATTTTTGTATGAACAGCTGCCAAATTTGTATGGAAAATTATATGGACAAACTAATGATGCAAAATGGCTTTTTTGGGAATACCGAAGGCACCAAAAAAGTTTCAGCCGGATTAAAAAATACAAAAAATAAAATTAAAGAAAAAAGACCGATTCCGTAGAGAACTCCTCAACTGGAATTTGTGTTCATTGACCAAAAACACAAATTCTTGTAAATTCACGAGGGCAAAGCCTGTGTGAGTTGACAGAGAATAACCTGTACCGTAATCTGAGGTGAATCGGGACTACAGTCTGAATAGGGACAGCAGTTTTCATTTGGAAATGGTTGTATACATTTTGTTGGCCTGAGTCTGTTCCAATCGAAACCAACCAGGAAAATCAAAATATTGTGCTCCAACATGGTTGGGTTGCTGTCCCAATTCGCCCGATGCGCCCCAATTGACCCCAGTTTACGGTATGTTCAAAATCAATAAAAACAAGTTTTTCTAACTTTCACCTTTAATTTTCAACTGCCGATATCTTGGGCACATTTGATCCAATTTTCAATTTCAAATCTTCTGATCCGTTTAATAAAAATATTTCTAAAATTTCTAATTTGAGAAAAAATACACATATTTTCATCGATTCGAAATTCGGTGGAGCCTGAAGGGCACGACAGGGACTAGTTTGTTAACAAAAGTGCTCTGCAAAAGATTCCACATTTTGAAGTGAAAATAATTGTGCAGAGGGTGAAATTAATGTCAATTGGATAGCATTTATTTTGTTGTACACGGAAAAAGAAAATCGCATAACATGGCAGAAAAAGTTAATTTAAATCGTTGTGGATGCTCCGAGTTTCAGTCGCCATCAAAATCATTCGATTACAGCAGTACGTTATTTGATGGCTGCGGTACGCCTGTGTGGAATAGAACAATTCCTAAGGATCAAACTGTCAAACCCGCAAGGCCGTTGTTGTCATAGGCAATCAAACGTCAAAATTATCCCCCACTAGAGGGCGCTCAAACTTGGGGTGATGTTTTCATTATAACTTACAGCGAGGAAATTGGTTAGAAATTTGAAATTGTTTTATTTCATCATAAAATTGACATTAATATCAAATTATACCATTTTCAGGTAAGAAATAAATAGCCTAATTGATATAAACGAAAAATATTTTTGGGATGGCCGATTTAACCTGTTCATTATCTGATTCAGAATAAGGGAATGTTTTAATCAACCAAAACCTAACTAATCAATTGAGAATGTAGATTATTCAAGTGGACAAATATTTTTTAAAGTCACTTCTACCATAAAAGCAAAGATCTGCCTGAAAAATTATAATTGGATTGATTTTCAAAATAAGCAATCTAACCTCATTCTCGCGTTTTCAATCCGGATCTCAGAATTTTCAATGAAAAAGGAAACTTAGCAAAAAAATCAAAAAGCCAGTCGATAGAACTTTTTATTTCTTACCTCCTGTTAACTTTATTTTATTCCAAAAGATCCATTTTCTTTTAAAAAACCTTAAAATAGTTTTCACTCCCCTTTGCACTTATCGCGCAAAAACGTAAACGTTACCTTGCATCAAAGTTCTTCTACTCGAATGTAGGTGGCGAATAGAGATTTAGCTTTGGTTTTGGGGGCCTATTGTATAAGTGTGAAAGGAGTGAAAAGTTCCCAGTTTGTTGTTTACGTTCTCACAAAAGCTGTGGAAAAATAATTGGGTGACAATAACTTATTCAGAATTGTGAGAAGTTGTGCATTAAAGTGGAGAAGAAAATGCCTACACGAAGGCCGTGGCTGAATATCCGGCCCTAGATCGTGATGGAACAGCAGCAAATAATTCCAGCTACATTCGACTTCGCTGTTAGCCCCGAGCCCCATCAACATCGCATAGGAGGTGCTGGCGCAGTTTGTACAAGGCGACTAAGGATGAGCTAGGGGAGAAAAGCTGATATTTGGTGGGATCATTCCAAAACAAACGAATAGAAAAAAAAACTCACTAATTACGCGCTGGACCTTTGTCAGTTGACAAGGGTTCGGAAGTTCATAATAACCCGATTGATGCAAACGTTCTTTAGGGCGGGGCTTGTCGGTTCAGCGGAGGTACCTCGCGCACGGCTAGCCTGCGTAGAAATGGGTCACCGGAGCTCGGCAGAGCTAACACCTTCCAAATGCCTATGCGAGTTATTTGTATGTATAGAATATAAATCTCAAATACATGGAAACAACTCACTTTGTAAGAAGCGGCCGCATGGTCTCGTTTGGTTGGTTGCACACACACACACTCATATTTTCATCGAATCGAATGCTTTATGAAGCTGTATCTCATAAATTAATTCGATGCCAACATTTCAAAAAGCATCATGTACAAACCATGCGTTTTGAGAAAAACGCATTTGAATGTTGAGCATCCATTATCAATTACCATTTTTATATAAAAGCAAAATAAGATGTTCTAATGATAACAAACGATGAAAAACGTTGCTTTTGTTGATACTTGATCATCCATATTCAATCACAGACAACAGACGTAGCGGCAAGAACAAAATAATATAAAATTCGTGTGTAAAAACATGGCAGCCGCATCCTGATAATCTACTAGCGCCATCTGTTAGCCTATTGCCACTCTCTAAAGCAGCCATGATGGTTTTCTGAGAAGGTGTGTTTGAAAATGCATCACCCAGAAATATTTAAAAAATATATTATTTCAATTTTTCGATATAAATGTAAACAGGTAAAGATTATGTTTTTATGCTATAGTAAATCTACTTTAATTGTTAATTAACACGATTTTCGAGCACATGGATGTTTTTTTTCATGTAATTATCGATATCAAAAAAATAGTCTAGTTTGATGCTTTTATAAACACAGCATCCAAGGCCGCGCTTGAGGCTGTCAAATTTTTGCTGGTTGTGTTTATAAACAAAACCAACAGAGGAGAGCAAAAAGGAGGAGGAGACCCGGTGGAAATCGGGAGGATGGGCAAGCGTTTCTTGGAGGAGAAAAGGTCCGGAACCAGAAACGAAACAATCCGGAATTGGTTCCGATAAAGTCTGGAAGCCATCGGCGCCGTCAGCAAGAGCTATTATCACGGCCAACCCCGTAAACGTTTTGACCCCAAACGACCGCATTCCGAAGATTATCTCCGGAACCGACAAACCAGCTGCCACGATCACTTCAACCCTCACCTCCAAGACACCAACCTCTTCAACGCCCTCGAAACCCACCCCACCTTCAAGTGTCGCCACTTCCAGCGAACCCTAATCGCCATACCAAAGGCCTAAATCTTGAATGTTCTCCCCGGCGCGTCATTTTCCCCCATCGGATTTCCAGTGCAAGCGATCCTCAAGCACCCCCACACCTTCCCCTTCCCATCCTCTTCCATGAGTGGCACCAGGTTCAAGAAGCGTAGCCCTGTCATAGAGGTCATTTTGCGAATCATGCTGACAAGGAACACAATCGGCAATCCGTCGGGGCTAAAATCGGTTCAGGAACCAGGTTGGCCACTTTGGTTGCCTCACATTTGTCAAGCAGCTGCAAGCGCGAGAGATTTGGTTGAAATCGACCGAAATCAACTTTTCATCCAGAACAAACGATTACAAACGTTGAAAACAAACAAAATGGAAAATGACAGTAGGCGGAAAGCGATATTTTGACAGCGGGTAATGTGTCAGGACAAAGCGACTGCAGAGCCACAAGGGGGGCGCTTTGTTATGATTCGTTTTTCTTCCTCGAATGTACATGGCGCTTTTTTTATGTTGCTTTTTTTTCGTCACGAGGTTTATGTAGCCTTTTGTTTAACAGGTTGGCAGGGCTATATAAACAGGGACTGCTGATGGCAGAGATTTTGTTTATGTTACTTTATTTAAAATCATGATTAAACAGACTTTACTGAAGTAACTTTTGCTCATTTTTGGTGGAGAGGTAGCTTAATAGAAGTACTTTCAGAATATACAATAACCCAGAAAGAGTCAAAATGTACATGATGCCTTTTGAAATGTAACCGTCGAATTATACGATTTTCAAAGTTCCAAAGGAAAAATTGTAGGATTTTTTCCCGTTCTGATAACGTTTTTTTACAGCTTGTCACATAAATGTCCCATATGTAAAATAAAAAGATGAGAAAACCGTAATGGATGTTTTCTTAGCAATTGACTTATTTATCACTCGATTTCAGTCGAAAACTCTTTTCATGAGCTGTAATTAAACGTCAATGAGCTGATATGGCAACATTAGAGACACGATTGAGTTAGAGACTATTCCCCGGTAACGAACAGCCGTTAGATTGGCAGTAATTTCACTGTGCATTGAATGCATTGCAAATGCCAGCTGAAAGAGGGGTCACCACTTCGACGAAAGAATATGGTGCAATAATGGAACCTACCATGCCGCTATGTGGCCTAGGAACTAATTAGAAAATGCCACGCAACACGAGAAGTTTATTACCAACCACCAGCAAAATTACTAGGTTAGAATCATCGCTATACTTTCAAACAGTTAGCTTTCCTTTAACCTTAGTTTTAATGTCTCCGCAGTTGAACTTCAAGCAATACTAGAAAGGATCAACCGTCTGGTTTAACTTCTGATTAACCAGTACACTCACTCACTCACATCGCCTTCAACTTCCGGACATTCATTTTACAAGTGTTTTGACACTACCAGTCGATTGCCGACCGGTGCCTACGGCTAGCTGGCCTCGCGTGTGTCGGAAATTGATTTCCCATTCCAGCCGTCGGACATTCACGGCACGAACCGGGTTAGTCATGGACTTACTTTTAAGTGGACCGTCAACCGCGTAGGGACGTAATTTGACAACCCGTCTGTCGTCGAACTTTGGCAAAGCGGATATCATCGTAGTTGGCTCTGGGCTGTCAACATGCGCGGTTTTGCATGACTGACTGCGGGTTGCATTATTGATTCAATTGGAAAAGTGCAATCAAGTTTGTTGGCTGCAAACAGTGGAACAGACTGATTGGCTGCGTTTATAAAAATGTCAAAAATTTGCATGAAAATTGTGTTTCATTTTATTTTTTCACGAACCATTCGTACGACAGCAATAAAAACGAAAATAATGTCTCGAGTTTTATTTAAAAATCTGAGACACCTAAACAAAGTACTGTTGTTTCTGCTATGCATAATTGGCCGTTTTCCGTAGAAATCTCAGCCTTATAGGTCTAAGGCCACCCTGAAAAAATCCCAACAAGAATATGTAAAACAGTGTCCCTTTTTCCGAGGGTGTGCTAAAACCCTCCTCGGACAGATTTTCGCTGCTCATTGTAATAATTGAAAAGATTCCGGTGTCCTCAAAATGCACGAACCTGGTCTGTCGGCCAGGTAATCTGCCTTAATTTCTGTCCCTTGCCACCGACTGCTGCCACTCCGGGAGAAACATTTCCTGGTACCCATCCGAAATTTCACCCCACACCACCACGGTTCGACAAAGCAAGCTGAGAAAAATATGCAAATTTTCATTACTTGCCCAATGGCTACCTCGTCCCTTTCCTAAGACACGCAGAGAAACACATTTCCCACTTTTCTGGGTCGTCGTCGTCGTCGTAATGAAATTTTGCCTCTTGTGGAAAGCCTGTGATGCGAGGTGCGCCGCGTTACACTTGTTACACGTTGTTGAGTGAAGTATAAGGAATAGGTGGTATTCACACGCTCGAGCGACCAACTGAAGTGGAAGGGGTTACATCTACTCCTCACCCCACTAACTGCCCAGTCTACAAAGAAATTAGGCAAATTATTAATGCAAGGAAACACCAGTTTGCTCATCACAGAAAGCCTGCCGGTCCTTCTCCAGAAAACTTAAGGATCCTTTCTGATTTAGAGTGCTCCAAACACCACCCCCAACCACCCGGGACGCCCCGGGATCGCCACCCCCATCCGGAAAAACGGTTTGAATTCAAAAGTGGTGGTCGAGATGCAATGCTCCTTCTTCCAAGGACTCGGGAAATTGCCCTCTGAGGGACGGAAGGTCTCCGGGACCAAGTCCAAATCTGCCTTCCATTCACTTCAATTACATTTGCATAATGGAACAACACATCTCTCTCGTTCTCGGTACCGTTATCGTGCCCACTACCCCCACCAGCAGAGTACCGCAGGTTTCACAAAATTCTCCCCTGGAAAATGAAATGCCGGCAAAGCTTACGGAATTCCTGTGGACAGAGGCAAGAGCAACAAAAATGGTTGATTCGCCCTCCCCCGACGAGTTGTAGTCGAGAAGAGTGAAATAATAAAACAGAGAAAATTATCTATTCTTAGTCATGCGCGAGGGCGGGTGGGAGAGGAGTGGAACGGAATGACTGAGATGTTGAAAGTGTTCAAAATAGTTCAATCTGTACTTTTGTGTGGCTCAAAGTATGTCGTTTTTGATCAACTTAATAGTATTTCAGTGTTTCGAAGATCTAAAAATCAAATTTGAAGAATTCAACTATAACAAAAAAAACAAAATCGTCAGGTTTTCAAACGTGCGGTTTGATTTTGAATTCATTCCACAAAATTTAAAATTTAACATTAATTATTGTTCGGATATATCGTCTTAGAAAGTCTTAGAAAAAGAAGGATTTTATTTTTTTAGCTCTCTGAGAATATCGTTTGCAAAAGCGCAAGAAAAATGAGAAAAAAACTGAATATTTTTCGAAAAAAGTCACTAACGAAGCTTAGAAATAAAAGTGTGTGAAATCAAATTAAAGTCAAACTCAAGTGTGATTTTCGAAATTTCAAAACAAAAAGTATCGGCAAATGAGCACTCCAAAATAGGTCGATTTCAACATTTTTTTATTTTTTGTATTTGTTTTTTATTTGGCTCAAACTTTGTGGTGGCTCTCCCTGCCATTTTGTGTCATTGGTTCACCCATACAAGTCTCCATACAATTTTGGCAGCTGTCCATACACAAATTCGAATATATTCGAAAATCTGTAACTTTTTAAGGAACTTCCTGATCCATTTGGTGCCTTCGGCAAAGTTGTAGGTATTGATGAGGACTTTTCAGAAAAAAAGGACAGTTTTTATGGAGAATTAGCCGAAACTTTGGAGAAAAACCATTCGGCCCTGTCTAAATATTTTTGGAAAATTTAAAGCGCACGTATTTCTGGGGACCCCAATCTTCATACTTCCCCTCGAGTTTAGTCTGCGCAGAAATTTTGTTGGCCAGTGCAATTTTTTTTACAGAAAGCTCAATTTCTTTTGGAATAAAAATCGAAATTTCTAATCTAATCTAATCTAATCGAACACAAGCGCAGCCAGTCCGAAGAAAGCATCCTGGAAGAACTTGGGGTTAGATTACGCCCCAAGTTCTTTCTTGTCAATATTAATTATTGCAGTACACTTGAGTTACCCCGAAGATGTATTGCATAAATTAAAGCGGCCAGGCCTACTGCGTTGCATTAACCGCAGAGACAGATTCTGTGAATGGAGCACATTTCACAGATTCTACAGGGGAGGAAGGATGCGTGGACATACCGTACCAAACGCTCCTGTTTACAGTTTCATATGTGTTTTGTATAATGTGTTAAGTGTAAAATATAGTGTGGTTATATAATCAATTAAATATAAAAATGCAATATAATGATCATTTATTAAAATCCCTTGACCTATATATAATAACCACGCACCCAAGCACACAAACAGCGACACAAAAGAAATGAATATGAGCATGCTAAAACAAGACAGCGCGTCCCCGTGGTCAGCGCACCAAACGGAATAAAAATCGAAATTTCATGCAATTATTTTTTTTAACTCATTTTTATAATGTAAATTTGAATATGCTATTGAAAAGTACTGAACAGATTTTTGGATAAATAAGGGCCATGTTTTCAAGATAATGCCACCGAAGGTTTGAATTCTATGAGTTTGCAGTTATAAGATATTTTAAAATAATAACATTTTAGGCTTTATCAAAGCTGTCACAACTGCTATAAAACTTATCAGCCAAAACCAACATAAAAACCACTAAGTCATAACAGCCTCCCCAGAACCCCAATAAACCTCTGTTAAAACGCAAAGGGACCTCCGCAAACGGCTGTCACGACCTTTTTATAAAACCTACATATGAGTTCAAAGCTTTACAACTGATTCCTAACAACATCCTCAAAGTCTTGATAAAACCTTTGTTAAAACCAAGGCAGGAGTTAATGAATAATGACATTTCGTACGTCTTCAAACGTCTTATGCCAAACAGGTTTTATTTTGGCAAAAAATAAGTCTTTGTCTTGCCAAATGATAAAATGGAGATGGTTTGCAAGAATGGCGATGATAAATAATAGATATTGGAGGTAATCAAAATTATTTGAAAGCTTATTTCTCGCAATTGGTGGCTCAAATTTAGCTGCGGTTGAAATTTTATTAATAAATGTAGGGAAGATAGAGCCAAAAAACTCAACTCGCTTTATTGAAAATCATAATTTGCAATCATATTTTTAAATGTTAAAAAATATTTTATTGCAAATCTTTGAAAAAAAAGGTCAAATTGTTTATAAACATCAATCGCTATATTAATTATATAAGGGTCATTCCATCTGAAGCGGAACAGCATTTGAAAATTACCCTCTCCGATCCTGCTCAAATTTGGCTGAGCTGTTGATACTATCAAAACATGCAAGAATCCCGAATTTCATCCAAATCGGACCACCCCCTCCATTTTTGTACCTCCCCAAAAAATCGACTTATTGGCGATTTTTGGCCAAACCTCCTAGTTTCAAACGGCGATAGCTCAGGAACCACAAATCTCAGAAGGTCGGTCTTAGACTCAATTTTGAAGGAAATTGACGTAGAATCCATTTCCGTGATCAAAATGTTGATTAATTTATTTTTCTACCTGTATTGCGCAATTGAAAACTTTAAACGGCCGTATCTCAAAACACCCCAACTTATTTTTTTATTTGACCTCACCATCGTGTTCCCGGCCAATTTTACATAAGAATCACCTATCGACAGAAATGAATATGTTTCGTTCCAGAGATATCGAATTTTAAAGTTTTGTGTTTTCGAGATTACCTGCATCAGCTTCATTCGCCGCATCTGCTAGAAGCACACAGGCGGGCTGATCAATAACTGCTACCTGGCCATTTATTGAAATAATATTTCATCATAAATAATCTTCATCAAATTGAGCAAAAATTAACTGTATAATACTGTAGGAAACTGAAGTTTAATCGCAAATGTTTATCTGCTCAAAAAATTAATGAAGTGAATTTCTGTGTTAACCCACTGGACAGAGCAATGACGACACACAGTAAAGGGCAGAATTGGATTCCGACGGAGCGAGAGGAAAATGCAATTCTCGGATTAGTTTTCAAAAAGCCGTAAGAGCCATTGTTAAACAAAGTCCTTTTTGCATCGGTATTCGACCTACTTACGAAAAACCAATATCAAAATGCTCGAGATTGTTCATCTACACGTCCTTCAAGTGCCCCAAACTTAAAATAAATGAAATTTTGTTTCATTTTCTAGAAAAACGAAAATTAGTGTCAGAGGTCACAATGGCTCTTACGGCTTTTAAAACTCACCCGAGAATTAATCTTGTTAGTAACACTGAAAAATAAGTGCACGATACATTATTGAGTAAAAATATGAATTTAAATGAATAAAATTTGTTGATACGTTGTACTCTAGTGAAGGACGATCACAAAGAGTAGGAAAAGGATTTCTGGAATGTATAAAACTGAAAAATGTAAGAAAATCACAAAGTTTGATCTGCTGCAAAGCGGCTAATTCTCCAAATTTAGTTGCGATGATTTCGACACCGTCCGAACAACAGTGTTTTTTTTTCATCTATCATTCTTGGATTCTTGGAACACAATACGGCTGCTGTCCTCACGTATAAGGATTTTTTTTAATTAAATGTACCTTGACCAAAATCATATTTTAATGAAATGGAGCTGGCTCACTATATAAAAATTGATTTAATATGATCAATCTAAACCATAAATCAGAGTTATGGTAAAGTGTCAATAATAAACTATAATAATAATAATAATAAAGCAGGTTTTGGGGTTTTTGCTGAATGGCACTATTTTGCTCCACTTCATTAATTTTTTTGAGCAGATAAACATTTGCGATTAAACTTCAGTTTCCTACAGTATTATACAGTTAATTTTTGCTCAATTTGATGAAGATTATTTATGATGAAATATTATTTCAATAAATGGCCAGGTAGCAGTTATTGATCAGCCCGCCTGTGTGCTTCTAGCAGATGCGGCGAATGAAGCTGATGCAGGTAATCTCGAAAACACAAAACTTTAAAATTCGATATCTCTGGAACGAAACATATTCATTTCTGTCGATAGGTGATTCTTATGTAAAATTGGCCGGAGAACACGATGGTGAGGTCAAATAAAAAAAATAAGTTGGGGTGTTTTGAGATACGGCCGTTTAATGTTTTCAATTGCGCAATACAGGTAGAAAAAATAAATTAATCAACATTATGATCACGGAAATGGATTCTACGTCCAATTTCCTTCAAAATTGAGTCTAAGACCGACCTTCTGAGATTTGTGGTTCCTGAGCTATCGCCGTTTGAAACTAGGAGGTTTGGCCAAAAATCGCCAAAAGTCAATTTTTTGGGGAGGTACAAAAATGGAGGGGGTGGTCCGATTTGGATGAAATTCGGGATTCTTGCATGTTTTGATAGTATCAACAGCTCAGCCAAATTTGAGCAGGATCGGAGAGGGTAATTTTCAAATTTGCACTTTTTCGTGCACAGTTGAGATGGAATGACCCAAGGAATTCAGCATAAATGATTTTAATTGGCCGCGTTAAAAGCTTTTTATGGAGCTTGTGGTTTTAATTAAGCTTTTTGATTGCCTAATGGCACTTGACAGCTAAAACACCATTGGATTTAAATTAGCATGCGATAAAACCGTTTGGCATGACATTGCGATTGGGGTTTCTTGACTCTCTTAAAACTTTCATAAAATCTTATTGAAATCCATTTAGCTTTGTCACCAGGTTTTATGTTCGAGACATAAAACCCTGTTAGAACCTATTAATTAGTTCTTGCTTATTGGTGGCGATGAATGCCCTAATAATACTATTGAGCAATCAAGATGCTACCATAAATCCTTAATGAAACTAGGTGGTGGCTAGTTGGTTTAAAAATGTTATTTGGGATGAGTGACCATTCCTGAAAATATGTGTATGAAATGTTTAGAATATTTGCTGAAAAATGGTCAAAAAGACATTGAAGATTGTACCAGGAATCAGGAAAATTGCAGTTTGGTAAGTCCAACCCAAACAACCCTCCATTTTCAAATACCGATGTCTCACCAACTGATCCGGTCTTTCCGATTTTAATTTTTTTTAATAAAACATTCGTGAAATTTTTCGATCTTTTTGAAAACACTACTATTTTCAGATTTTAAGTAAGAACACACATTTCAAAAGGGCTTAATATTAAATTTTTGTACCTTTTGAAATAATAGTCTTGCATTACACATCAATGTTTTTGAAACAATTTTAATCAAAAAATCCTAGTTTTGGAAAATATATATTTTAACGTGAAAAAAGTGTTTTTGGTACCTGGCATTGAATTTTTTCAAAAATTCAATAGTACTTTATGCAACAAGTTGCAAAAAGAGGATTTTTTCAGGACGAGTCGTACATTTTTCCAACGAGGTTCACCGAGTTGGATAAATACGAAGAGTGCTGAAAAAATCAAGTTTTGCAACGAGTTCCATACAACATTTTTTGCAATTCCAAAAAACACACACTGAGTGTAATTTTATGTCAAATTTTCATGTATTTTGTCAATAAATCAAAAAAATTTTTGAAAAGTGTTACTTTTCGAAACAAGTGCTGAAAAGTTCAACTTTTCAGCACCAATTTGAGTGCTGAAAAGTAGAACTTTTCAGCATTTATTTTGAAAAGTGTTGCTATTCGATTCTGTTATTTTTGGTACAGAAAAGTAGGCTATTTCGTCGTTCATGAATGACAGGAAAAGTAAGTAGTTTCACGACGGAATTGCAAAAAATATGTTTATACTACACAGAAAAAAAAAATCATGGTAATATTACATCTGGGAAGGGGTACATCTTTTATGTCAGAAAAAAGGTGTTATTTTACCTCTGGAAATGTGTAATTTTACCACTTTTCTGGTGTAATGTCACTTTTTCAGTCTAAATTGAGGTAAAATTACATCATAAAAGAGGTAATATTCAACCTTCCAAAATTACAGCTTCCAAATTTACATTATTTTTTTCTGTGTAGTTCAATGAAACTTTAAATGTTTTTAAACAGTTTTCAGTCACTTCCATTCAAAATTTTAAGTTTAAAAAAAAATCCCCCTGATATTTCGAACCGATTTTGAAGAAGGAACCTAAAACACTTGAAAAATAAAAAAATTAATGTTGTATTGACGTATCAAACTTCTTGATTTTGAATGGGGACATGATTTTTACACTCCTCTTTTAAAAACATGAAGTTTGATATTTCGCGTGGTTTCAGGAGTTAGCCAATTCCCCACGAAAACAGCACGATTCGAAAAAAAATCTCCGATCGTTCTCATTTTTTTCGGGGGGTTCCCTGGCCGAAATAATTAGACCCGCATTTTTTCTTGTTTGGCCATTAGGGCGACCTACGCCGTGTTAGGGTGGTCCGAAAAATAGCAATTTTCGTCGATTTTCGCAAAAACTACTTCTTTGCGTGTGTTAGATTTAAACACGTAACTTTTGGTACCCTAACATGTATAGGTCATCGCTGAAATTTTCAAGTTATCGCTGCTTTAGTGAAACAAGACGATTTTTCCCGTTTTCGTAATTTTTTCCATTTTTGCGCGTGGCGCGTCGAAAAACCCAGTTTTTATTTTCAAAAAATCGTATCTTAGAGTATTGAAAACATAACTTCACCCTTTTTTATATATTATGTAAAACTTTCCGAGGAATCAGGTAAAAATATTTTCAGACATAGGCTCTTTGGTCCCGAGACCTTCAATACAGCATTTTAAGTTTTCATACGACCTTTTCAAATGTTAAGCTAGATTTTTGAATCTTCTTACTATTTTTTTTTCAAATAGCCAAACTGAGCACTTTTCTTTTGAGTCTAACACAGCAAAAATCGGATGAAATGGCGCGGAGATATGATTTTCTAAAAAAAGTGGTTTCTGCGAAAATCGACGAAAATTGCCATTTTTCGGACCACCCTAACACGGCGTAGGTCACTCTAATGGCCAAACAAAAAAATACGGGTTTATTATTTCGGCCACGGAATGCCCAGACAAATTTTGAGCCCGATTGGAGATCTTTTTTTTGAATCATGCTGTTTTCGTAGGGAATTCCTGTATAAATATAATTCACCATCAATAAAGTACCATGCTACTCCATCGAAATGAGTTCCAAGTACATTTTGCTGAAAACGCAAGGTAAGTTTTGAAAAAGTTACTTTTTTGTTTCTCTTTGTTTCGTCGGTCGTGTCCGCCGCGGGTGACTTGAACGGCCAAGATCAACGACAACCAACTTTTTCAAAACTTTTTTTTTCGTAAAACGAAATAAACAAATGATCATACTTTCCGTGTTCTTTTCCCTTTTTCAGATGGAAAAGGAGCCGCGCGGTCGCGGTCTTTGGTTTGGCGGTAATGGTGGCGGTACCGGCCAACCAACAACAAAAAAAAAAACCTTTCATGAAAGATGATGTAGATTTTTCTCGTTACATAATGGCACGAATAGATTTGCGAAAAATATGGTTATTGAGTTGTTTTCCCTCACAAGCACGCGCCTTCACGCTCACCTCAGCAGTATTTGGGGTCGGTTGGTGTGGCCGGTTGGTTGCTTTGCGGTTTGGACCCATTTCGCTTGGACCACCGCTCAGAGAGAAGGTGAGCGTTTCGGTGCGTTTTGTTGCGATTTGATTTGGCTGGGGGGGGTTTTTCCTGGGAAATTTGTCTAATTGAAAAGGGGATCATATTAGGTCCGGAGAATTTATATTCACCGTTGGGAATGGAGCGCTTCCTTCGGGGAAGTAGAAGTGGTATCAAATTGATTTGAAATGGAAATAATGCTAGGAAAGTTTAAGCGAAATGAGGATCAAAGTAAAAAATACGTCCAAATAGCACTCTTTAAAACGGTTTCAAAGTCATATGAGACAAGTCAAATCAATCAACTAACAATGTTTCTAGAGTTGTTGTTCCAATCATTTTGTACGATAAAAGTTTGTAAATAGATTATTTTTTTGAAAATTTGTATTCTTCACCCCTTTCAGAATGCAACGTTCGTTTGTTGACAGTTAAGTATACAATATCAAAACTTTTCCACTCAAAACCAATTTCTCCAAATCAGCCATCAAAAGCGTTGGCGTAGTTTATAAGCGTAGTTCGACGGGATTTTTCCTACGCAAGTAGCGAAAATGTTATCGCCTCTGCATTTATTTTTTTCCCTGAAGGTTTACAGCTGAGCAGTTCTCAACGAAATCTTTTTTTTTCAAATTTTAATTTTTGTATTTTTTTAATCAGGCTGAAACTTTTTTGGTGCCTTCGGTATGCCCAAAGAAGCCATTTTGCATCATTAGTTCGTTCATATAATTGTCCATACAAATTTGGCAGCTTTCCATGCAAAAATGATGCATGAAAATTCAAAACTCTGTATCTTTTGAAGGAATATTTTAATCGATTTGGTGTCTTCGGCAAAGTTGTAGGTATGGATAAGGACTACACTGGAAAAAAATGATACACGGTAAAAAATTTGGTGATTTTTTATTTAACTTATTGTCACTAAAACTTTATTTGCAAAAAACACTTTTGCCTTCCCCACGGAGGTAAGGTTTAATCCTGCTCTAAAAATGAACTTTTTATCAAAATCTCGAAGACCCACCTTGATTCATACATATCGACTCAGAATCGAAAACTAAACAAATGTGTGTGTGTGTGTGTATGTATGGGGTGTACCCCATTTGGCATAATGGACATTTGGCATAACGGGTTTTCAAGAAGGACGTTTGGCATAATTGGTCCAAGACATCAGGGACGTTTGGCATAATGGACATTTGGCATAATGGACGTTTGGCATAACTTGTTTAAAAACCATTAAGGACGTTTGGCATAATTATTGCTATCTTTTTTTGTTTTATTAAATTAGTATTTATTTTCTGTAAAGTATAATAATTTATAGCTTTTTTCCTATTTTCTACACAGATAATTTTACTTTAAAAGATGATTTTTTTTAAAGATATCATGTATCTATTTTCTTTCAATAAATGTTATATTTCCCCTTTTTGGAATATTTGTTTATAAAGTTTCAAAATGCATTTTTTCATAAATTTATTTAAAATATTTTTTTAGAAAGATTCTAAATAATATTAAAAAATTTCTCCTTTTGAATAACTTTGCAGCTAATTTTTTGTATGATATTTTTCCTTCTTTTATTTTTTAAATTCAACTATCAATGAGATGGCAGTTTTGCCAGTCTTTAAATATTTTGCAATCAAGATTTTATACTGTTTTCCCATTTCCCTCCTTTTTAGAATTCAACCTGAAGAATGTATGAATATTTTGCTCTGCTTTAAAGAAATGCAATTAAGATTTTCAAAGCAATTTTCTCTTCTTTTATTTTAAAACTAAAAGAAGGCAACATCTCTCATGTTGTGGCCGAATAGAAAAACTTTTTGTAGCAGAGGTTGAGTCGTGCTCAAAACTGAAATTTATTGGATAAATGTTAGGAAAGAACTTCATTTTAGTAGTAGCGACTTACATTAGTTGGTTTTTCTTCCTAACCAGATCGGCCAAACAAATCTCATTTATCTCCTACAATCTCCGTGTACCAGTATCATTAAATACAAATAAATTCAAGTGGCAATTTAAGTCTAATTAATCAACTCACGTTTGCGAAACTGGAAATAAGCTAATCAAAGGCAATCGGCCCGAAAATGTAGGGAAATTACAAAATTAAAGAATCGTGAACTACTCGCGGTTTCACTGTTGCTTGGTTCAAAAGATATGATGTGTGTGTGTGTGTGTATGTGTGTGTGTGTGTGTTCAAATCACTTCCGCTGGTCCGTCACTGTCACCACTGTCAACCGGAGCGGTCGTTTCTCGGGTATTGTTTACTTCCTCACTTCTCTGTAGGACTCGACGCGGTGCGTTTAACGGTGTTGCCTAGCAGCGGCGTCAACACTCTCAAAAGATCTGCAATTTGTTTTTTTTTTTTCAATATTTTGCAATTATTTTTTTTATGCAATTTTCCCTTCTTAAATAATCAACCTAAATAAGGGAAGTACATTTTTTCTTACTTTAAATATCTGACAAATAAGTAGTCATGAAATTTTCCCTTCTTTTATTTTAAATTCAACTTTTAGAAGGGAAAATCTCTAAAAAAACTTTTTGAATATTTGACAATTGAGTTTGTTTCTGAAATGTTCCCTTCTTTTATATAAAATTCAACTTATAGAAGAAAAAGTTTCTTTACAGAATCACAATTTGGTACTCTTTAAACGTTTGATAATCGCTTTATTTTTATGTTTTCACCTACCTCTATTCAAAATATCAATTTAATTGAACAATTATCCCTTCTTTAAGATTAGTTTTAAATATATACAAGAAGGGAAAATTGCATAAACAACTTTATTGCAAAAAAATAAAGCAACAGAGAAAAAATGTGCAAAAATGATAGAAATGTTTAAAGAGAACATCTATAAGACAATTTCCCTTCTTAAAGTTGAATATAAAAAAGATGGGAAAATTGCATAAAATACTTAATTGAAAATATTTAAAGAATAGCAAAATCGACATCCCTTCACCCAAAATACAGGGTCAAGAGTATTGTTCCATCAACATTTATAGGAGTTCAATGCTAAACTCGATAGAATAATGGTTCCAACTCATACCTGCAAAACAATTAATTTCATTAATTGATTAAAACAGTAAATCTTCAACAAGAGTCATACATCGACATCTGGCTACTCTTGTGTCACCAAGCTGTTGTGGCCAAGGCAGTTTAGTCATTGAGTTATTATATTAAAGGTCCCTGGTTCAATTCCCGTAGACAACACTTCTGGAGTTTTTTTTTTATAAGGTCCAATAAACCAAATTTCCAGTTTTGCTTTTTGGGTGTTTTTGAAACCGCCTTGAGTCAGGGTTATTTAAAAACACTCAAAAAGCAAAAACTAAAAATTTGGTTTATTGGACCTTTTTTTAAAAAAAGCTCCAGACTTTTTGTTTTGAAGGATGAACTTTTTCTTAGAATGGACTCGAGGGCATAATTCTCTCAGTCATCTAGAACTGTGTTCTCTGTGTCTGTAAATTTTATCGCTACTCTCGTGTCGGACGAGTGCTGCCCAGTTCTGGGTGTTCTTCAGGTTGAATTCGAAAAAAAGAAGGGACAAATGTGAATTTATCTACAGATTTTTCCTTCTTCTAGTTAAATTATGATCAAAAGAAGGGAAAATTGCATTATAACAGATCAATTGTCGAAGATTTGAAGAGGTTTTTTCATCTTTTAGTTGAATTTCATAAAAAAAGAAGGGAAAATTTTATTTAAAAAATATTATTGCTAATTATACTGAAAGGGGAAAAATGTAAAGCTAACAAGAGATATTTCCTTCATTAACTAAATTTTCAATAAAATATCGCGATTTCATGAAAAAATTTATTGTGAATAATAATCAAAAAGGGAAAAAATACTATTTGGGAAATAATATAGAGATACCAAATTTTCGAAAAAAAAAATAATCTCTTAAAGATATAAAAAAGGTAAATAAACAATACATTTTCATTCGTGAAAATAAGAAATACTCATAAAAAAAACAAAAAAAAAATCTAGAAATAACTATGCCCAAAGTCCATTATGTCAAACGTCCTAGATGATTTTTAAACGAGTTATGCCAAACGTCCATTATGCCAAATGTCCATTATGCCAAACATCCTCGATGGTTTTTGAACAAGTTATGCCAAACGTCCATTATGCCAAATGTCCATTATGCCAAACGTCCCTTATGTCTTGGAGCAATTATGCCAAACGTCCATTATGCCAAACGTCCTTCTTGAAAACCCGTTATGCCAAATGTCCATTATGCCAAATGGGGTACACCCGGAATCGACTTGGTATATAGTCCCATACATCGCTATTGAATTGTTTGAAGTTTCGATAACTAGTTCAAAAGTTATGTATAAAAATGTGTTTTCACATATATCCGGATCACATTTATATGCATGTAGACGATCTCCGGATCCATCATCCGACCCACCGTTGGTTAGGTAGTCGAGAGACCTTTCCAACGAATCCACCAAATTGAAGATCTGGCAACCCTGTCTCGAGTTATAACCACTTAAGGGGTTACATACATGTAGAAAATCTCAAAATTTTATATTGCAGAATATTTGATAAATCCACTCAGAAGATGATTATTAATCACTCCTGAAAGTTTTATGAAGATATTTCATGATTAAACTGAGTAAGAGACGATTTATGTTCAAAATTTTGCCAAGCGCAAAGCGGGCTGTCAAACTTTGTTAGCGTTTTTCTCCAAACCCCGAGTTGATTTACGGGTGCCACGATATCTCGAAATGGGATGGACAAAATTGGCTGAAATTTGAGGTGAAGACTCTCAAGATGTATCCCGTGTGCATGACGAAGCCCAATTTTTAAAATTAGCTTTTTTTAAATACAAAAATCAAAAACTAACGGTATTTTTGTATGAAAAACACAAAAATATTTTTATCTTAAAAAAAAACTTTTTGAAAATCGGGCTTCCTCATGCACACGAGGTTGTTTTAACGAGTCTTCACCAATATTTTGAGCCGATTTGGTCAAGACAATCTTGAGATATTGTGGTACCCCTTTTTTGAAACTGCTCACTTAAAATTGCTATATCTCGGCAACGATGCAACCAAATATCTTCAAATTTGTTTTGAAAGTAGGCGAAAATGTATATTTTAATGCCATGAAAAAAGAATTAAAAATTAGTTGATGTGTGTGCTCATACTAAACTCTGACATTTTTGCCTATATACATGTATATAACCCCTTTAGTTATATTTATGTACTTTTTTGAAGCCGGATCTCACTTAAATGTATGTAAACTATGTCCGGATCCATCATCCGACCCACCGTTGGTTAGGTAGTCGAGAGACCTTTCCAATGAGTCCACAACATTGAAGATCTGGCAACCCTGTCTCGAGTTATGACCACTTCAGTTATATCTGTGTACTTATTTTTCTGGACCTAAAAAAAAGCTAAAATATGTATCCAAACGACTCATATTACCCATTGTTGGTAAAAAGTGAGGAAGGCATCAACCACATAGGTGGATTAAGTTAGTTTTTTGATAAGTTGTTGGGGACAACAAATGCCAACTCTTCAGAAATTTCCAGGTTCTGCAAAAAACTTTTGAGCGATTTCAATACTGATTTTTTTTTATTCAAAAAGTCGAAGTATTGGTCAGCAACATTTTTTAACTTCATTTTTCGATTTTAAATTAAAATTGGCAATCAAAAAGTAGTTTCGTAAAATTTAAAAAAAGTGCACCGTTTTCACGCTCTCCAATTCGTCATGGCCTAGTGGTTAGCTTTTTTGCTTACCAATCCAAAGGACGGGGGTTTGAACCCCGCATCGAGCGACTTCGATTTTTCGTTCATATTCTTTATTTTAAATTTCTGTGTTCTAAACATTCTCGTTGGGAGCAGATGGACATCGAACCCAGAACCATTCGCTTACAATGCGAACACCGTAAACAGTCAGCCACGGCCGCTCCTTCTGAAAAGTTGGATTTTGATGTCGCCTAAAACATATCAAACAATAAAAAATTTAAAAATAGTGTTTTTTTGTAAATCAAGTTTTAGTGACAAAAAGGTAAATAAAAGATAACCATAAATAATATTTTTTTACCGTGTATCATTTTTTCAGTATGGTCCTTATCCATACCTACGACTTTGCCGAAGACACCAAATTGATCAAAACATTCCTTCGAAAGATACAGATTTTTGAATTTTCATACATCATTTTTGTATGGACAGCTGCCAAATTTGTATGGAAAATTATTTGGACAAACTACCGATGCAAAATGGCTTCTTTGGGCATACCGAAGGCACCAAAAAAGTTTCAGCCGGATTTAAAAAATACAAAAAAAATCGAATGACAGAAAGTGAGAGAATTGCTCAGCCAACTATGATTGAATTAAATAAATAGCCATTTATTTTATTTTTAAATAGCCTTAAAAGGCTTTTTTGAATATTTGGATTTTTTTTAAGATTATTTGGATTCCACTCAAATTGTCGCCCTAATTCGCGGCTAAGTAGGCTATTTTCAAATCGTGACATCATTTATGACTACCGTAAAGAAACCTAAAATGAATTTAATTGACCCATGTTACAGGTTTCGTAGCATTTTCTACGTTCCATTTGACATGAGATGCTTTACAATGGACACAAACAAAATATAAAGCAAAAGCACAGTTGTTTTGGAATGCTGAGTATTACCCTTTTATGATATAATTTTACCTCAATTTAAACTAAAAAAGTGACGTTACACTAGAAAAAGCAGTAAATTACACATTTTTCTTCCCAGATGTAATATTAACATGATTCTTTTTTTAAACTGTGAATAGCAACAAAAAAAACACTCGCTGCTAGTGAAATGTCACTCATTGTCGATTTAAATTAGCTCTTTTTCAGACAACTTCCACTTTTTGCTGGTAGGATCGACATGTTCAAGTAAAGAAAAAATCAAAAATGGGTTTACAGCTATTATTTTTAGATGTTCCAAAGTCTAAGCTATATCCCCCTTAAGCTCATCTCGACATCGTTTTTTTTATTTTTTCTCCACAATCCCACAAGATTACTAAAATCTTCAGTCGTGGCCTTGTTGATCACGGTCTTCCAGCTAAGTGATTCTGACGCCTTTGGCGGTGGCCGTGTAGCTCTACTTGGACCAGCAGCATTCGAGACAGATGATTAATTGGGTCGTCATTGGCAGCAGCCTGAGCCTTGAGGGTATGGTTGTGGGAAGCTTTCTTTTATGCTGTGTCGTTTTGCAAACGGAAAGGGACTATCTTCATCATCTGGATTTGAAAAAATGTTTTTTAGTAAGAGTCATTTTATTTTTCTTATTAAACGCAAAAATAAAATAAATTTCAAGCAAAAACAAAAAAATGTAATCGGCCCATTCATTTTCCGTAAGTTTTATTTTATGCTTGGTATAGAATGCAGTACACATAAATTGGATTTGCTAGAAGCTTAGTCTCGAGATTACTTCGACGAAGAGAGTAGCTCTGGTGCACTTGAACAATAAAAGTCTGTCTTATTTCCTTTATGTTCTCTGAAGTGTTTGTGTTCAAAATTTGAACTAAAAACAGCTCTTTAATCTACAGCAAGAAAGTGACATAAAATGCGTTTCGACAGAAAAATTCAACCGTGAAATGTGGATCCCCAATGAACCACGAAAATCAATTACCCCAAATTCAACCCCATTTCAGCGAGCTGGAACGAAACGAATCCTGCTCAAGCTGATTTTTTTTTTCGTTTTTTGAAAAGCGCTCTTGATTAACGATAAGCAGTGAAAACAGCTCCACATCCGCCGGATGTGAAGTAACGAGATGAAAAATTCGAGCTGGCTGCCAAATGTGTGCGCGGATGAGCACGGTTTTTGGCACTTCACAGACAATTAGAACTTGCTCTACAGCATTGCCTTGGCGCTCTTGATTGCGAGATTCCTACTCGAAACTAGGTATCCGAAGGCTTGATTGTTGCGGTAATTGCAAACCTTTTTAAAAACGGGATTCAAACTGACAACCTTTGGATTGCGAGTCCAACTGCCAGCGACTTCACCGAGGCAGGAACTAGGGAGATGACTCCATTTACTTCCCCGTCCGAAGG